>NC_060178.1:43730285-43962785 GCF_021184085.1 Oncorhynchus gorbuscha
ACCACTCCCCCCTACTGCTCTTGTCAGGGCTAATCTTTGAAACCCCCCTAAACATTTTGGGGGCTGCAGAGAGCTGACACCTGGCTTGGCTGACAGAGGGAGGGAGAGGAGGGGAACTGTGGTGCTACAGGCAGTCTAAAACCACATTCCAATTCTCCACAAAAGTGCATGTCCACGTACCCTACATGATTTAAAAAGCATTGGGTATATGGTAGACAAGACTTTATGCACATCAATGCAACCCTTTTTTCATCCTCAAGGGGGTGAATGAGTGCACACTTCAAGGGCGGGGGGAGTTTTTAGAAATGTATGCCTGAAAGACAGGAGTGTGTGTGTGTGTGTGTGTGTGTGTGTGTGTGTGTGTGTGTGTGTGTGTGTGTGTGTGTGTGTGTGTGTGTGTGTGTGTGTGTGTGTGTGTGTGTGTGTGTGTGTGTGTGTGTGTGTGTGTGTGTGTGTGTGTGTGTGTGTGTGTGTGTGTGTGTGTGTGTGTGTGTTTATTCAGGAGATAGTGAATAGTGCTTGCTGTGGATCTGAGACTGATTCAGGCTGAGGATGCTGGCTGGGAACATCTCTCTGACTGAGCCCAAGTCACCACTGGCTCTTAGCTTCTCTCTGAGGAGACAGAGTACTGCCAAGGGAACTTCATTCACCTCTATGACAACCTGACAAGTGTCCTCTGCTGCAGCAAGGCTCGTGTTCTGTTATGAGGGGAATCTCACAGGAATGGAGAAGGGACAAGTTATTTGCAAATAATGACACACTCACCTCAAGAGTGAGTTGATACATATCAATGGCTGTTAATTTCAAACCACATTCAAAGTCTCGAAAGGAGTTCAACTAACTGTGGACTATGTTCTCAATTATAGTTCTGTCTTTCCCTACCAATGTTCAGGCCATTATGCATACACACAAAAGGGGGAGGAATCAGGTGAAATCTGATGCAGGCACCTGTTGTTTTTCAGTGATACACAGAGACCATTGACCAGACTGCCTAGCTAGCAACAGGTCCTCTGATGCCCCTTTAAAGAGCATGTCCAACACAAACACATTGTCTGAGACCCAAATGGTACCCAGTGGAGTGCACTATGGGCCCTGGACAAAAGTAGTGCACTAATTGGGAACATGATGCATTTTAGGATATACACATTCACTCAACCAGGAATGTGAGGTCTCCCCCACGTTGGTAACAGATAGAGTGACAATGACAATGTCTCCATGCATAAATACTAGCCAGCACAAGTAATGTTCTGTTCTGCCGTGATTCCTTGCTTCATCCCAGCCAGAAACCATACAATACTGTGTTCACAAATCTGATCCGTATTTTGATTGTCCCACTGGGCTTGATTGTTAGGTTAGCTACATACAAAGGACAGACAGAGGTCTCCTACAGTAGGGCTTTGGCTCAACACTATTGTGCTGACACTGTCACTGAATAAGTAGGCGGGAGGAGCCATGTTACAGACACTGTTGGTATGACACTGATTAACACTGACTAACGCACATCAAATCAAATCAAATGTATTTTATTTTTCAAATGAAATGTATTTATATAGTCATTCGCACATCAGCTGATATCTCAAAGTACTGTACAGAAACCCAGCATAAAACCCCAAACAGCATGCAATGCAGGTGTTAAAGCACGTTGGCTAGGAAAAACTCCCTAGAAAGGCCAAAACCTAGGAAGTAACCTAGAGAGGAACCAGGCTATGAGAGGTGGCCAGTCCTCTTCTGGCAGTGCCGGGTGGAGATTATAACAGAACATGGCCAAGATGTTAAAATGGTCATAAATGACCAGCATGGTGAAATAATAGGTCTGGGACAGGTAGCACATCCGGTGAACAGGTCAGGATTCCATAGCTACAGGCAGAACAGTTGAAATTGGAGCAGCAGCACGGCCAGGTGGACTGGGGACAGCAAGGAGTCATCATGCCAGGTAGTCCTGAGGCATGGTCCTACGGCTCAGGTCCTCCGAGAGAGAGAAAGATAGAGAGAAAGAGAGAATTAGAGAGAGCATACTTAAAATCACACAGGACACCGGATAAGACAGGAGAAGTACTCCAGATATAACAAACTGACCCTAGCCCCCCACACATAAACTACTGCAGCATAAATACTGGAGGCTGAGACAGGAGTGGTCAGGAGACACTGTGGCCCCATCCGATGGTACCCCCGGACAGGGTCAAACAGGAAGGATATAACCCCACCCACTTTGCCAAAGCACAGCCCCCACACCACTAGAGGGATATCTTCAACCACCAACTTACCATCCTGAGACAAGGCCGAGTATAGCCCACAAAGATCTCTGCCACGGCACAACCCAAGGGGGGGCGCCAACCCAGACAGGAAGATCACATCAGTGACTCAACCCACTCATGTGACACACCTCTCCTAGGGACGACATGAAAGAGCACCAGTAAGCCATTGACTCAGCCCCTGTAATAGGGTTAGAGGCAGAGAATCCCAGTGGAAAGAGGGGAACCGGCAGAGACAGCAAGGGCGGTTTGTTGCTCCAGAGCCTTTCCGTTCACCTTCACACTCCTGGGCCAGACTACACTCAATCATATGACCCACTGAAGAGATGAGTCTTCAGTAAAGACTTAAAGGTTGAGACCGAGTTTGCGTCTCTCACATGGGTAGGCAGACCATTCCATAAAAATGGAGCTCTATAGGAGAAAGCCCTGCCTCCAGCTGTTTGCTTAGAAATTCTAGGGACAATTAGGAGGAGGCTCATGAGGCTCATGTGGCCTTTTGGGGGCCCTAAACAAGATTTGGTTGGGGGAGCCCAACCATTTCATGCAATTGTACACATTGTGCCAAGGAGCAGATACATTTTTGCCATTTTAAAGCGAGTTTTCTGGAGTTCTACATATTTTGCCCTTGGGCGGAGACAAAATTTGAAATACATTTTTGCTGTTTTAAAGCCAGTTTTCTGCAGTTCTACTCATTTTGCCATGGGGCAGAGATACATTTTTGCAGTTTTAAAGCTACTTTCCTGCAATTCTACACATTTGTTCCATGACTTAGGCCATGGTTATGATAACTGAGTAAGAGTGGCTAACAAAAAAAAATGGGGGGCCCCTGGGGATCAGGGCCCTGGAGTCGTTATTCGGCCAGGATTACTACTAAGTTTAGATAACTGGCTAAACTAATTTACATATCTAAAAATGGTTAGCTTACATGGCTAATTGAGTGACAGTCACTGATAAAACAAGAGAAAAACTGCTTATGCAAAACCAAATTTCAAACTTGCACCTTATGTATTCTACTACTCTAACTTTCAACAGTAAATTTAGATCACGACTACGTTCCTAAATGTTTAGTTTTTTTCATCTTTTTTTCATCTAAATGTTTCTTCTTTTTTTTATCACTGAGTTAATAACACGCATACAAATATGGTCTTTTTTTTGCTATCTTGATTAAGGCAACTCCAAAGAAGTGTTTCAGCCTAGTTCAATGCTTTCTGTGGGGCAGCCAGCAGAAAATATAGAGCATAGCGGTTGGTAATGACTCAGTGTGACTCAGTGTTCTGTCATTGTGCGACCTCAAAATCTACAGGGGAGAACTCAAAAATAGATTTACATTATAAGTGCCCATTCAGGAAGGCTCAAGTTCATTGGCCACAGATAAAATTTTGCCAAATCGCGTTATATCTACCGTAGCTGTGACTGGACTGATCATGTCAACATCATACTTTCAATATCTTAGCTAGCAAGCTAAACAAGCAGTCATCATGAATCAAGTCGACAATCTACTGGCAAATCCTTCTCAATCCTTGTCATATGAGCAGAAATTATAGATAAAAACGTATTGGTGGTCATCGGCCATTGGACATAAACATTACACAACAATTTGGAAATCGAAAATTCAGCAATGAGTGGTTTAGAAGGAATCAGTGGCTAACTGCAAGTGGAGAGGGTGTGTGGTCTTAGTCTGTGTTTAAGGGTCTCTTTTCCAAGCTTAAAAAGGATAAACATTCACATGCAACACCATGGGCCAGAAAAGGTTGAATACACTATCCATTCTGTCAATCCAGCATGACTTTTGCCATGTTCAAAACTGTCAGCTTCATTAAATAGTACCTGCAAAACACCAGACTCAGCGTCAACAGTGAAGAGGCGACTCCAGGATGCTGTCCATCAAGGCAGAGTTGCAAAGAAAAAGCTATATCTCAGCCGTTGGCTAACAGAATGAGAAGATTAGGATGGGCAAAAGAACACAGACACTGAACAGATGAACTCTGCCTAGAAGGCCAGCATCCCAGAGTCGCCTCTTCACTGTTGACACAGACTGGTGTTTTGCAGGTACTATTTAATGAAGCTGCCAGTTGAGGACTTGTGAGGTGCCTGTTTCTCAAACTAGACAGTCTAATGTACTTGTACTCTTGCTCAGTTGTGCTCTGGGGCCTCCCACTCCTCTTTATATTCTGGTTAGAGCGAGTTTGCTCTGTTCCATGAAGGAAGTAGTATACAACGTTGTACGAGATCTTCAGTTTCTTGACAAATTCTCACATTGGAATAGCTATCATTTCTCAGATCAAGAATAGACTGACGAGTTTCAGAAGAAAGTTATTTGTTTCTGGCCATTTTGAGCCTGTAATCAAACCTACAAATGCAGATGCTCCAGATACTCAACACGTCTTAAGACCCATTTTATTGCTTATTTAATTAGCACAACAGCTTTCAGCTGTGCTAACATAATTGCAAAAGGGGTTTCTAATGCTCAATTAGCCTTTTAAAATTATAAACTTGGATCAGCTAACCCAACATACCATTGGAACACAGGAGTGATGGTTGCTGATAATGGGCCTCTGTATGCCTATATAGATATTCCATTAAAAAAATCTGCCATTTCCAGCTACAATAGTCATTTACAACATTAACAATGTCTACACTGTATTTCTGATCAGTTTTATCAGGCAAAAGCAAACCAATTGCTTTTCTTTCAAAAACAAGGATCCCAAACTTTTGAACGGTAGTGTACATACATTTTACATACACATGTCACATAACAATAATACAATACTAAACAAACTCTTTAATCCCAACACTCAGCCCATCCCACCTATCACCATACACCACCCTCGTTTGGTTTTCATGTACCACATATTTTTTTAAATTGTGCTTTGAGGTTTTAGATTTTTTTTTACCATTCTAATCGTATATTATCCACAGATTGTGAGCTAAAGATGAAAACCTTTCCTATGAGTATTATTATATTATTTATTGACTGACTATGGCTTTCCAAATCGTCCAACAGTGCTATTTGTAAGGTTCATTTTAATTGCATGTTATGATTTTTTTACCATTCCTGAACCTGTGACCAGAAACATGCTACATAACAGAATAAATGATCTATTGATTCTGTCTCTTCGCAGCAAATCTACAGAACTGTGAATGTTGTATGCCCCATAGATATAGTATTCTGTTGGTGGAAATAATTGTATATAATAATTCAAAAACTCTAAGTGTTGAATCAGGTGTAGTTTTTTTGTGCCAGTTCATAAACCATATGCCATGGAATTGATACATCGCAAATCTCTTCCCATTTATTTTGCAACCTGCTGTCAACATTTTTGTCCTCAGAAGAAACGGGTATATTTTCTAATTATGCCTCAGAAGAAACTGGTATATTTTCTATTTATGCCAGTTCCTTTCAGCCAATTTGTAGCTTTAATATATGGCAGGCAAACAAGTTTCCTATCTTCTCCCTTTTCCACATTCCTCCTCCATTTGTAATAGTGCTGCAATCAGTTGGTTGTAAATTTGGATTGAGCAAATATTCCTATATAATTTCGATAACTGCATATGTGACATAATTTCTCAATTTCTATTCATATTATCTATTTTATATCATATTAATGTTTTTTTTATTAATCAGTATATTTGAATATAACCATAACATTTGTTCTATCTTATCTGGAGGATAAAACTGAAATTGTAATTAGCTTTGTATGGCTTGTTTCAGAAAGGGCGCTACCTTTTAAAAAAGAAATGGAAATGAGAAGTTGTAATCTGTATAAAGGCAAAAATGCATTTTTTGAACAAAGGCTGGGCCTTTCTTAATAATCTACTGCCCTTTGGGTTTAAGTATAATTAATGAATTAAGTATAATTTATGTATGAGTGAAGATTTTAGTGAGAGGTTAGAAGTTTTAATATTTAATCATTTGAGCCCCCCAATCTCATATTCATTATATAAATAGGCACGTTTAATTTTGCCTCGCTTAGCATTCCAAAAGTTTTTTTTTTTTTAATTAAAAAGTATTTACCTCTCCATGATTGCAGAATCGTATCTATTTGTGCTAACTTTCTATTGAAATTAATTGTGGTAAGTTCATTTATATTTTTTGAGATGTGAATTTCAAGTATGCCTGCCTGACCATTCAGCCTGCCCTGACCTCCAGCCTACCTGCCCATTCAGCCTGCCCTGACCTCCAGCCTACCTGCCCATTCAGCCTGCCCTGACCTCCAGCCTACCTGCCCATTCAGCCTGCCCTGACCTCCAGCCTACCTGCCCATTCAGCCTGCCCTGACCTCTAGCCTACCTGCCCATTCAGCCTGCCCTGACCTCCAGCCTACCTGCCCATTCAGCCTGCCCTGACCTCCAGCCTACCTGCCCATTCAGCCTGCCCTGACCTCCAGCCTACCTGCCCATTCAGCCTGCCCTGACCTCCAGCCTACCTGCCCATTCAGCCTGCCCTGACCTCCAGCCTACCTGCCCATTCAGCCTGCCCTGACCTCCAGCCTACCTGCCCATTCAGCCTGCCCTGACCTCCAGCCTACCTGCCCATTCAGCCTGCCCTGACCTCCAGCCTACCTGCCCATTCAGCCTGCCCTGACCTCCAGCCTACCTGCCCATTCAGTCTGCCCTGACCTCCAGCCTACCTGCCCATTCAGCCTGCCCTGACCTCCAGACTACCTGCCGCCGTGTACCTTCTGGACTCTGACCTGGTTTATGAACTTCTGCCTTTCCTCGACCAGCCTCTTCCTGCACCTTGTTTTTCAATAAATATCAGAGACTCGGACCATCTACCTCTGGTGTCTGCATCTGGGTCTCACCCCGTGTCATTATTACAATGGTTGTAGACCTTACAGTGAAAGTCTTACTTACAAGCCCTTAACCAACAATGCAGTTTTAAGAAAATACGTGTTAAGTATCAAATTAAAATAACATCATTAAAGAGCAGTAGTAAAATAACAGTAGTGAGGCTATATACAGGGGGTACCAGTACAAAGTAAATGCGCAGGGGCACAGGTTAGTCAAGATAATTGAAGTAATAGAGTTAAAGTGACTATGCATAGATAATAAACAGAGAGTAGCAGCAACGTTTTTATTTACCCATATAAGTTGACTGAGAACACATTCTCATTTACAGCAATGACCTGGGGAATAGTTACAGGGGAGAGGAGGGGGATGAATGAGCCAATTGTAAACTGGGGATTATTAGGTGACCGTGATGGTTTGAGGGCCAGATTGGGAATTTAGCCAGGACACCAGGGTTAACACCCCTACTCTTACGATAAGTGCCATGGGATCTTTAATGACCTCAGAAAGTCAGGACACCCGTTTAACATCCCATCCAAAAGACTGCACCCTACACAGGGCAGTGTCCCCAATCACTGCCCTGGGTATTGGGATATTTTTTAGACCAGAGGAAAGAGTGCCTCCTACTGGCCCTCCAACACCACCTGGTCTCCCATCCAGGGACTGACCAGGACCAACCCTGCTTAGCTTCAGATGCAAGCCAGCAGTGGTATGCAGGGGGTGGGGGAACAATACAAACAGTTTGGGTAGCCATTTGATTAGCTGTTCAGGAGTCGTATGGCTTGGGGCTAGAAGCTGTTATTAAGAAGCCTTTTGGACCTACACTTGGCGATCCAGTACCGCTTGCCGTGTGGTAGGAGAGAGAAGAGTCTATGACTAGGGTGGCTGGAGTCATTGACAAGTTTTAGGGCCTTCCTCTGACACGCCTGGTATAGAGGTCCGGAATGGCAGGAAGCTTGGCCCCAGTGATGTACTGGGCCATACGCACTACCCTTTGTAGTGCCTTGCGGTCGGAGGCCATGCAGTTGCCATACCAGGCAGTGATGCAACCAGTCAGGATGCTCTCGATGGTGCAGCTGTAGAACTTTTTGAGGATCTGAGGATCCATGCTAAATTCGTTCTGTCTTGTGAGGGGAAATAGGCTTTGTTGGGTGAACAGGGATTACAGGAAGGGACTGAGCACGCCCCCCTAAGGGGCCCACGTGTTGAGGATCAGAGTGGAAGATGTGTTGTTTGCCTACCTGGCTTGTCAAGAATTCCAGGATCCATTTGCAGAGGGAGGTGTTTGTCCCAGGGTCCCTAGTTTAGTGATGAGCTTTGAGGGCACTTTTCAATCTTAGTCCTGTAATGACGCTTTACCTGTTTGATGTTTCATCAGAGTCACACTCCTTGAAAGCGGCAGCTCTGCCCTTTAGCTCAGTGCGGATGTTGCCTGTAATCCATATGCTCTGGTTGAGGTATATACGTACCGTCAGTGTGGGGACTATGTCATCGATGCACTGATGAATTGATGATGCCAGTGACTGATGTGGTGTGCTCCTCAATTTCATTGGAAGAATCCCGGAACATATTCCAGTCGGTGCTAGCAAAACAGTCCTGTAGCTTAGCATCTGCGTCATCTGACCACTTCTTTATTGAACGAGTCTCTGGTGCGTGCTGCTTTAGTTTTTGCTTGTAACCTGGAATCAGGAGGATATTATTATGGTCAGATTTGCCAAATGAAGGGCGAGGGACAACTTTGTATGCGTGTCTGTGTGTGGAGTAAAGGTGGTCTGGAGTGTTTTTTCCTCCGGTTGCACATTTAACATGCTGGTGGAAATGAGGTGAAACGGATTTAAGTTTCCCTGCATTATAATTCCCGGCCACTAGGAGCCCCACCTCTGGATGAGTGGTTTCCTGTTTGCTTATGGCCTTATACAGTTCATTGAGAGCGGTCTTAGTGCCAGCATCGGTTTGTGGTGGTAAATAGACAGCTCTGAAAAATATAGATGAAAACTCTCTTGGTAAATAGTATGGTCTACAGCTTATCATGAGATACTCTACCTCAGAGAAAAACCACGAGACTTCCTTAATATTAGATTTTGTGCACCAGCTATTGTTTACAAATATACACAGACTGCCACACCTTGTCTTACCGGAGGCAGCTGTTCTATCTTGCCAATGCAGCGTAAACCCCGCCAGGTGTATGTGATCTGTGTTGTTGTCCAGGCACGACTCAGTGAAATATATGCTATTACAGTTTTTATTTCCCGTTGGTAGGATTTTCATGATCGTAGCTTGTCTTTTTTGTTATTCAATGATTGTACGTTGGCTAATAAGACTGATGGTAGAGGCAGATTATCCACTTGCCGTCGGATCCTTACAAGGCACTCCGACCTATATCCTCGATATCTCCATCCCTATCATTCGCATGAGAAAGAGATTTTGGCCTTGTCGAGTGTCTGAAGTAAATAATTTGCGTCCGACTCATTGAAGAAAAAATGTGAGTAATCGCTGTCCTGACATCCAGAAGCTCTTTTCGGTCATAAGAGAAAGTGGCAGAAACATTATTTACATTTACATTTAAGTCATTTAGCAGACGCTCTTATCCAGAGCGACTTACAAATTGGTGCATTCACCTTATGACATCCAGTGGAACAGTCACTTTACAATAGTGCATCTAAATCTTAAAGGGGGGGGAGGGATTACTTATCCTATCCTAGGTATTCCTTAAAGAGGTGGGGTTTCAGGTGTCTCCGGAAGGTGGTGATTGACTCCGCTGTCCTGGCGTCGTGAGGGAGTTTGTTCCACCATTGGGGGGCCAGAGCAGCGAACAGTTTTGACTGGGCTGAGCGGGAGCTGTACTTCCTCAGTGGTAGGGAGGCGAGCAGGCCAGAGGTGGATGGACGCAGTGCCCTTGTTTGGGTGTAGGGCCTGATCAGAGCCTGGAGGTACTGAGGTGCCGTTCCCCTCACAGCTCAGTAGGCAAGCACCATGGTCTTGTAGCGGATGCGAGCTTCAACTGGAAGCCAGTGGAGAGAACGGAGGAGCGGGGTGACGTGAGAGAACTTGGGAAGGTTGAATTATGAACAAAATAAGTTACAAATAACACAAAAAGATACACACAATAGCACAATTGGTCAGAAGACCGTAAAACGGCAGGGATCTCCTCCGGTGCCATTCTCATGTTACCTTTTTAGTTACATGGCTTTTCTAGCACAGTTAGAAACTGCAACCGCGTTTCTACAAAGGCAGATATCCTACCTGATGATCTACCCTGATGTTTTCGTGAACTTTCCAAATCCTTTTGAATGCATATAACAAAAATTAATCAAATAATTTAATATATTTTCTTATTAGCCTATGAATAAACGTGATTGCAATTTCTATCTTTCCTAGACAAGCTATACAATTAAAAATGAAATAGGATATTGGTATTGGCCCTCAATATTCAAATTGGTGCATCCCTTATTGAATGTATAAAACTTGATAGAAAGTATGCAGACATTGGCCTCCCCGGTGGCGCAGTGGTCTAAGGGAGGGTTTGGCCGGCAGGGATATCCTTGTCTCATCGCGTACTAGCGACTCCTGTGATAGGCCGGGCGCAGTGCACGCTGACCAGGTCGTGTGGGAGTTGTAGCGGTGAGACAAGACAGTAACTACTAACAATTGGATACCATGAAAAAGGGGATAAAAAAGTATGCAGAAATTATAATGGCCTATACATTTTTAAATAACTGCCTTGACCGTGTGGTTAAAAAGTACACCCAGAGATTCAATGCCTATGGGAGAATTGGATATGATGCCACTCTGCTTGACACTCAGCATTAAAGAAAATTCAATTCAAAAACTAATGTTTCATTATTGCATTGTTGATAAAGTCCTAAAATGTTTTGCATGTCAGCAATCAAATTTTGAAGACATAAATACAGTCGGTATGATGCATAATAGATCAGTTCAAAACCTCTCTGCCAATAAAAGCTTGTTTTAGGGTTAGGCTACATTTCCCTCTCATTAGGCCCTTCTGCTCTGGTGGATTTTCCCACACTGTGGTTAATGTACCACTTTGGTGCCCTTCCAACTCAGATCATACATACAGTCCTAGAGACATTCTTACTTGAAAAATGTTTTTTTTGCTTAACAAACATGATTATTTTATTTTTAACCACAACTACTATAGTAAGGTACATCGTTGCTACCCAGAAATGATTTGATAGAGATTTATTTTATTTTATTACAGTTGCATTGGGCCTTTAAAATGCAGAAAGTCGTTTTCAATTTTCTAAGGAAACCTTTTGTTTGATGTATTTGATGTCATACCACACATTCCGCTCCAGCCATTACCATAAGTATTTCCTCCCCAAATGAAGGTGCCACCAACCTCCTGTGTCTGGAATGCAACCGATCTCTTACCCAACTGATTGCGCCATCTTGCAGTTGTAATTGTCTTTAGGCAGGCTAGGCTATATTAACCAAAGACTTTAATAACTAACCCAAGATAGACCACCGCCTGTCATTTCCAATCGGAACAAAGTAGTCATGGTGGGCAGAACAAGCAACGAGGGAGGCAGAGCCAAGCACAAACTACTGAGATCTTACAAACTAGTTCACACTGTTTGTAATAGATTTTTTGGGGCGAACAGAAAACTGTATTGATATCAAATGTTTCATCATTAAATAAAAGAGCATAGGGCGGCACACAATTGGACCAGCGGTCATCAGGGTTTGACCGGTGTGGGACTCCATTGTAAATAATAATTTGTTCTTAACTGACTTGCCTAGTTAAATAAAGGTGAAATAAAAAAGTTAAAGAAATACATCCCACTGCCGGCCGCTGGGCTTCCTCTCATCATCATATTTGGTAATGTGGAAACGCCAACCGGATGCTTCACAATTAGACATCCGGTGGAATATCTGGCTCCTTGCTCCATCTTGGGTATTGCTACGTGTGGTACATGTGGGCGAGAGTGACACCCTACTCGCAGTTCTGATTCAATTAACTAAGTTGACCCGACCTATCTGCTATTTCACTGGGTTTTATGGGAGAAACACACCCAGTTAGGCAGACCAGAACTAACCTTTTATTTTTTCCCCCAAATGGTAAACGGTCTGAGTGAACTATCGTCAGTTTTCCACCTCCTTTGTTGGCACTTCGCCCTTGCGAACGTGCTTGAGCCGCCCCTGTTGTCGCGCCTTGTTCGGACTTGTCTGCACTTCAGTCGCATTGGAGAGAGAAAAGAGCGGGACCTGTCCAAAAACTGAACCGTATCCACACAACTCTGAATTTACCTTAAATATGTCTACCACCTCCAGCTGTCAAAAGCCCCAGGTAAGGTTTTATTTCTTTCTAATTTTGCGTATTGTCATTGTTGGTAGATGTTGTACTGTAACGTTCTGTCTTAGGCCAATGCCCACCGGGTAATGTGTAACGTTACATTTAACACGAGGTTGATTGCTAGGGTGGTTTTTAATTTTTTTTTTATATGCTGACCTCTGTCGGGTAGTTTTTCTAAATGTAGACGGGTTTTACTGCACTGTAGCCTGCATGTTTTACATTGTTAGATCCCCCCCCCTCTTTTAAACGTTTTATATGCAGATCTCCGCTAAACGTGGAATCAAGAGCTGTCTCTGACTGCTGATAACTTCACACACACAAGGAATCTGACACATACAAAGTTGCCAATGTATTTGCAACCGCTACAAATAAGCAAAGGATATCAATATGCTTCAAATGAAAACAGAAATGACTGCATTAAAGTATGAATAGGTTACATAGGCCTATATAATTAAATAATATTGAAGTACATTTCATATTAATTTAATTGAGTTCCGCTACTCGCTGTAAATTTTGCCCCACTATATTATGATATGTAACAAAATGTCCACAATGTTTTGCAAATCTAGTGCATTATTTAGTGCATTGTTATAGGGTAAGCATAAATTTTAGACCCCCTCATTATTTGCATCCATATGTGATATCTCTCTAGGAGCTGATCCGTCATCAGTATTGTGAAATGATTATAATGTTATGGTAATATTTTAATGGGGGAAACTGATCCTAGGAGAAGCGCTGCTTTTCTTTCGATCCTATCATTTTCGGCTCAAACTCTCAATGATGCACTTAGCGAACTTTCTCTCTGTGAAACGTATGACTTTTTCGGCTGTTGTGGGAAAGATGCATCGTTAAAACGCTAAATTCCATCGCTATCGGGAAACCAGGCCCTGGCAAGTATAGCAGGCAGGCGACCAAACAAAAAATAGCCTTTTGTGATGTTTTCCTGGTGCGGCCTCTTTCGTAATACACTGTAATTGCCATGTCCTTCCTTTTGTTTTTGTGTGTGCATAGTTGGTAGTGTGTAGTCATGCCATCTATTGAGGCTTTGGCTCCGCTGACCTACATGCTTGTGTTATGGGACTGGGGTAGACTGACAAACTAGTCACAGCGCTGTGGTCTGATGTCTCGTGCAAGCATGCTCCACTGTACGCTATGTGCACGCCCAGACACCAGTCTCAGCGACAGACAAGTTGAGCCAGCCAATAGAACTGCTTCAGATTGGGTGTTGGACCCATCATCTGCGAGGGGCGGTGGTTACACTCGTTGACACTGCCCACCAACTGGGTCAGCAGCATGGCAACACGGGTAGGTCTACAATTTCTCTCTTTGCTTTTGAGATTGATAGGTGGCTACAATTTATCATGGCTTTCTACATTATTACTATTAAATGAAAGGTACAGTTTACTGGTCTGAACCTTTTGACAAATGTAACTCAATCCAGGGATGGAATATATCATTGCATTCCTAGTCCATAGCATCAATGCCTTCCTCTTGCAGGAACTGCTGACACACTCCAGCCACATGAGGTCTAGCATTGTCTTGCATTAGGAAGAACCCAGGGCCAACCGCACCAGGATATGGTCTCACAAGGGGTCTGAGAAACTCATCTCGGTACCTATTGGCAGTCCGGCTACCTCTGGCGAGCATGTGGAAGGCTGTGCGGCACCCCAAAGAAATGTCACCCCACACCATGACTGACACACCGCCAAACCGGTCATGCTGGAGGATGTTGCAGGCAGCAGAACGTTCTCCACGGCATCTCCAGACTGTCACGTCTGTCACGTGCTCAGTGTGAACCTGCTTTCATCTGTGAAGAGCACAGGGCGCCAGTGGCGAATTTGCCAATCTTGATGTTCTCTGGCAAATGCCAAATGTCCTGCATGTGGACGTCGGGCCCTCATACCACCCTCATGGAGTCTGTTTATGACCGTTTGAGCAGACACATGCACATTTGTGGCCTGCTGGAGGTTATTTTGCAGGGCTCTGGCAGTGCTCCTCCTTGCACAAAGGCGGAGGAAGCGGTCCTGCAGCTGGGTTGTTGCCCTCCTACGGCCTCCTCCACGTCTCCTGATGTACTGGCCTGTCTCCTGGTAGCGCCTCCATGCTCTGGACAGTATGCTGACAGACACCGCAAACCTTCTTGCCACATCTCGCATTGATGTGCCATCCTGGATGATCTGCACTACCTGAGCCACTTGTGTGGGTTGTAGACTCCGTCTCATGCTACCACTAGAGTGAAAGCACCGCCAGCATTCAAAAGTGACCAAAACATCAGCCAAGAAGCATAGGAACTGAGAAGTGGTCTGTGGTCCCCACCTGCAGAACCACTCCTTTATTGAGGGTGTCTTGCTAAATGCCTATGATTTCCACCTGTTGTCAATTCCATTTGCACAACAGCATGTGACATTTATTGTCAATCAGTGTTGCTTCCTCAGTGGACAGTTTGATTTCACAGATGTGTGATTGACTTGGAGTTACATTGTGTTGTTTAAGTGTTCCCTTTATTTTTTTGATCAGTGTATTTTTGCAGTGATTTAAATCTTCTCTAAGAGCTTTGGAAACCCGGGTTGTACAATATTTACCCATTCTTTTAAAAACGAGCTCTGTTGGGGCATCCAGAGTGGCACAGCGGTCGAAGGCCCTGCATCGCTGTGCTTGAGGCGTCACTACAGACCCGGGGTCGATCCCAGGCTGTGCCGCAACCAGGAGACCCATGAGACGGCGCACAATTGGCTCAGTGTCGCCTGGGTTAGGGGAGGGTTTGGCCGGCCGGGATTTACGTATCTCATCGCACTCTTGTGACTCCTTGTGGCGTGCACGGCACATGCACGCAGACTTTGGTCACCAGTTGTACAGTGTTTTCTCCGACGCATTTGTGCAACTGGCTTCTGGGCTAGACGAGCAGATTTAGGATGTGTAACCTTTTTATTTAACTAGGCAAGTCAGTTAAGAACAAATTCTTATTTACAATGATGGCCTTCCCCGGCCAAACCTGGATGACGCTGGGCCAATTGTGTGCCGCTCTATGCGTCTCCCAACCACGGCCGGATGTGATTCAGCCTGGATTCGAACCAGGGACTGTAGTGACATCTCTTGCACTGAGAAGCAAGCAGTGCCGTAGACCGCTGTGTCCATGTTTGTGTAAACTATTAAACTGTACTAGAATGCTTAAAAGGATGCAAAAATGTTAAATATCGTCCAGAAATGTCGTATTGGTGCATAACTAGTCTTCACTCATCACTGTGGCGCTTCTCAAAGTAATTTTTTCTTTGCATCAAACCGCAAGTAAACTAAGCCTTTTACATCCATTGAGAATGACAATGGTTTCTTAATTTAGCCTATTTGAAAAATCTTTCCTGCTCTCTCCCTTTCCATAACCACTCAACATGAAAGGTAAAAAAAAATGTCATGCTCTGATCTGGTGGAAAAGTCATAAAATAGGCCTACCTCAATCAATCAAATGTATTTATAAAGCCCTTTTTACATCAGCCAATGTCAGTGCTGTACAGAAATCCAGCCTAAAACCCCCAAACAGCAAGCAATGCAAATGTAGAAGCACGGTGGCTAGGAAAAACTCCCTAGGAGGGCATGAACCTAGGAAGAAACCTTAGAGGAACCAGGCACTGAGGGGTCGCCAGTCTTCTGGCTGTGCCGGGTGGATATTATAACAGTACATGGCCAAGCTGTTCAAACGTTCATAGATGACCAGCAGGGTCAAATAATAATAATCAGTGGTTGTAGAGGGTACAACCGTCAGCACCTCAGGGGTAAATGTCAGTTGACTTTTCATAGCCAATCATTCAGAGATGGTGAGTTAGCGAGTGAGAACGTCCGGTGAACAGGTCAGTGGTTCCATAGCCACAGGCAGAACAGTTGGAACTGGAGCAGCGGCATGACCAGGTGGACTGGGGACCGCAAAGAGTCATTCGGCCAGGTAGTCCTGCGGCATGGTCCTAGGGCTCAGGTCCTCCGAGAGAGAGACTTAGAGGGAGCATACTTACCTGACTACTTCTTATCCCTTGGCAAATAGCCTACAGCCGTCTGTCTGGAGCAGGAAACTTGAAGGCCCAGAATATTTTATACAATGTTGCAAGTTTGCTAGCATAAGATTTAGGCCAGACCAAGTTATTTGTTGATGCAATGTTTCAAATAGGCCATGCATAGTCAATGGGATTTTATAGGATGTTTATTTTTATCAGGATATGTTATACCTGTGGACTGCAATGTTTTTATGTGTTGGCATTATGTGTGCAACTTTTATGTATCGGCAATGGCACTAGACGTTACTTTTAGATAGCGTTTAGATTAAGCACATGACATTGAGTTAGATTTAAAAAATAAAATAAAAAATCTATATGACTTTATTATGAATTAAATGAATGTTCTTTCCTTTTTTTTTTTAAACAGGCACGCAGATCAGTAGAAATGGTATTATAACTTGGCACTCCAAATGGATACGGTTGCCGACTGCTGGTGTAGCCTATTATTGGCAACCTAAGGAACTTAAAGGCACAATGTGAAGACCAGCGGGAGGAGAACCATCTGGACATTTATTTTTCTGGTTAGGCTATATCAATCTGACTCCCTCTTCAGTAATTTGTCTTTTATTTTTTAATCGCAGTGCTGAAACCATCAGACAAGCTCTAGTCTACATATAGTTTTATTTTATTCAAACGTGTGGAAAATATGTGGGGGGGAATACGCAAACCGACCCTGTCGACCAACATTTTTTGTTGTTGTCGGAAATAGCCCTAAATCGATTGCTGAAATATAGACAGACTAACTGGTCTCTACCTCACTGTGGTTTATGAAGACTTTAAATGTGCCTCTCCTCATTCACCTTTCATTGGCCTTTGTAGAGCAGCCCTGATAGCATCAGTCAAAATGCTTATCAGAATCGGGAAGAGTGTCTCTGATTGGGAAAGAAAGATATGGAGAGGGGGATATCGAGGAGAGGGATATGTAGGAGAGAAGAGTGTGGGGGGACCTAAAGGAGCAGAGAGCCAGTGGAGCATTCAGAAGGATCTTCTGCCAGATCTTATGTTGTATAACCGCTAGTAAAGTGGGCCAACTGACCCACATATGTACAGCACATACAGAGGCTATGGCTGCTGCTCTAACACACACACACTGGCCTACAAACTTGCTTACATAGTTATGCAAGGACACATACGCAGTTGGGGGCACATTCAATTTTATAACCCGCCTGGCCAACTCTGTCACTTCATTCTGCCATGCAAGCTATAGCACATCCGCCACACACACACACACACACACACACACACACACACACACACACACACACACTGAGTAGGCTGGAGACACACCCAGATTCAAAAACACGTTCCAGATTTCAGTAGTGTAGCGTTAGTCATGTGACATTCTGTTCTGTTTCACAGCAATGCGATGCATTTTCCGTAGTTCCCCTTGTACTTCCCCTTTCTCTCTCCTCCTTGCCTGTACAGTGTGTCCTTACTCCCCCTCTCCAGTGACCATGCTGTTGTGTAAGACTTGTGTAAGGCATGTGATCAACAATAGTAAGGGAATCATTCATTTTATTACGACGGAAGGCAGGCAGAGGAATCTGATCTGTGTGTTCTTTCGTCTTATGCCTCTGTGGGGTCTGGCTGCTGAACACAACTGCACTTGGATGCTTCTGGCTGGAGTGTCATTGATCCCTTAACACACTTCATAATACTTATTCAAGTTGTTTTCTGTTGTGATGCGTCTGTTTGAAAGACTTGGTGGAGAAATCTGCTTTGCATGTTTGTGTCCTCAGGTGCATCCTGTTTCCTTGATTGCAGTCCACCTGTGGTAAATTTGTTAGACCAAAGATTGAACTCTTTGGCCTGAACGCTTAAAACCTCTTTTGGATATGTGGGACGCTAGCGTCCCACCTGGCCAAAAGCCAGGGAAACTGCAGAGCGCCAAATTCAAATAAATGACTATAAAAATCAAACTTTCATTATCTTCTTGACGCTACCGATCCCGTTAGCGGGATAATTGTCATCAACAACCGCAGAATTTCAGATCGTCACATTCAAATAATATTACAAAAAATATTTATATTCATGAAATCACAAGTGCAATATAGAAACACAGCTTAGCATTTTGTTAATTCACATGTCTTGTCAGATTTTGAAAAAATGCTTTACAGCGAAAGCAACCAAGTGTTTGTAAGTTTATCGATCACTAGACAAAACATTATGAACACCTAGCATTAAAGTAGCTTGGACACAAATCAGAAAAGCAATAAAATGAATCGCTTACCTTTGATCTTCAGATGTTTTCACTCGCGAGACTCCCAGTTACACAATAAATGTTCCTTTTGTTCCATAAAGATTATTTTTATATCCAAAATAACGCGCCAAACAAACTGAGATATGTTCAGAAATCCACAGGCTCGAGCGGTCACGACGACTCAGACAAATTCCAAATAATATCCGTAATGTCCACAGAAACATGTCAAACGTTTTTTATAATCAATCCTCAGGTTGTTTAAAAAAAGATATAATCGATAATATATCAACTGGCACTGTCTTTTTCAGTAGGAGAGGGAAAGACAATAGCTGCCCAAGCTCTGTTGCGCAAGCAAACATTGCGTCCGGTGTTCGCATGAGTTTATCTTTCTCGATCATTAAAAAAAATATATATATATCAGTTCTGTTATACTCACAGACAATATTTTGACAGTTTTTGAAACTTTAGTGTTTTCTATCCTAATCTGTCAATTATATGCATATGGGCCTGAGAAATAGGCCGTTTACATTGGTTTACAAACTGTCCTTTTGTTCGATTAATTCCGTCGATTATATATCGAAAATGTCCATTTATTTGGAGTGGTTGATCCAGAAAAACACTGATTCCAACTTGCTCAACGTGACTATTGGGAGACTAATCAGAGTTGATGGTAAGCTGAACGGAGCAAAGTACAGAGATCCTTGATGAAAACCTGCTCAAGACCTCAGACTGGGGCAACGGTTCACCTTCCAACAGGACAATGACTCTAAGCACACAACCAAGACAGCGTAGGAATATGTTTGTGTTAGGAAGAAAGTTAGCGGTCTGTCTTGTGGGTAATATTAGTATTGAGATCCTAGACACATTTTTCTTCAGATAAAAGTTGGGTGGTTTTGAAGTCCGCCAGGGATATTAACTAAAGAGCTTTCAAAGAACTACCGGGTGGTGGCTTGGCTGCAAGTGTGCTATCATGATACGCCAAGGTTAACATTTTAATTTGGCAAATGGCACCTAATTTAATTAGTTGGTATTTGATTAAATGGTGGAAAAGCAATGCCTAAAGTGTTGTTTGCTAAACTAAAATTACTTTGCCCTACACCGGGGGCAGGCAACTAGATTTCACCACTACCAAGCCCAAGAAAAGTTACTTTCAAATGCAATATCACTTAATTTCTTGACTATAATGAGACAAGATCAGGTCTTTTTTGTTGGAATGCCGCGGCCCGATTTATCGGGCGGATGGTTGGGTAGCCGGAACATAATTATAATTTATACACTACAAATTCACCGCTACCAAGCCCAAAAAGAGGTACTTTCAATATCACTTAATTCCTTGACTATGAGACAAGATCAGGTCTTTTTTTCTATTTGTTGGAATGCTTGGGATCAGATTTCCTAAATGCTAAAATGTTTGGGGGGCAGTATTCCTGGCGATGTTAGTATTTTTGGACCAATAACTAAAATCTAAAATACTCTAGGGGGATATTTTTTGGGCTGTTGCTGACCCCCACCCCTACATACAAACTACACATTCACACTCCTACAGTTTCCAAACCAGCTGAGAAAAAGTTTGACAAAAGTCTCTTTCACACATGGCCTACGTAGCGGTTTTAAGAATGTGAGCGTGTGTATTGTTTCTTCTGTCTGAACCGTCTTAAGCTGGAGGAAGACATGGTCGTCATTCTTTCCAGGAGCACACAAAGAGCAGTTTGTCTGTCGATTTGTCTGTGTACAATTTTGAATAATGTGTCTCAATAGGAAAATAGTGCTTTTACACAATGTAGAAGCCTAATGATCCACAAATGACTTGGTAATTTCAATGACTGTTATTCGTTCAACATCTTAGCTCTTATAATAAACTGAAGTGCTGAAGTTTCATATGTGCTTCAAAAGTAGCTTAAATTCATGTAGTCTGTATCTCAACCAAATAAAAAATATATATATTTTCTGGTGCTCCTAAATTTTATGTGGTGCGCCTAAATTTAAGTTGAGACTACCAATGAAAAATGTATTTTAGATCCTTGTCTGTGTTTACAGGAGAATGTCAGGTCAAGTCTGTAAACTGAAGCACAGCTGGGTCATGCAGCAAGACAATGATTCAAAACACACAAGCAAGTCTACACCAGAAGGAACAGATGGAAAGTTTTGAAATGGCCTAGTCAAACATCCAGACCTGTTATGTTAGGAGCTGAAATGAACAATTTCCCACACCCACATTTTATTAAATAAGTATCCAATTTGTATTCTTTCACTCAGGTTCCCTTTATCTAATATTAGGTTTTGGTTGATGATCTGGTATTCAGTGTCAAATATGCACAAATGGAGAATCAGAAATGGGGCAAATACTTTTTCACGGCACTGTAGCTGTAAACACCAGTGACAGCAGTTATGTTGGCTATAACATTGTGAGTACACTAGTAAAATAGCAAGGGTAGTTCCATGTTGCCTTGTGAGAATCTCACACACCCCCCACATAATGGCAGATTTCCTGGAATGGTGACAGTTTCTTCCTTCTCTTATGTATTAAGACAGAGGGAGAGTCCTAGTGGATGAGGGAGAGTCCTAGTGGATGAGGGAGAGTCCTAGTGGATGAGGGAGAGTCCTAGTGGATGAGGGAGAGTCCTAGTGGATGAGGGAGAGTCCTAGTGGATGAGGGAGAGTCCTAGTGGATGAGGGAGAGTCCTAGTGGATGAGGGAGAGAGTGGATGAGGGAGAGTCCTAGTGGATGAGGGAGAGTCCTAGTGGATGAGGGAGAGTCCTAGTGGATGAGGGAGAGTCCTAGTGGATGAGGGAGAGTCCTAGTGGATGAGGGAGAGTCCTAGTGGATGAGGGAGAGTCCTAGTGGATGAGGGAGAGTCCTAGTGGATGAGGGAGAGTCCTAGTGGATGAGGGAGAGGCCTAGTGGATGAGGGAGAGGCCTAGTGGATGAGGGAGAGGCCTAGTGGATGAGGGAGAGGCCTAGTGGATGAGGGAGAGGCCTAGTGGATGAGGGAGAGGCCTAGTGGAGAGGCCTAGTGGATGAGGGAGAGGCCTAGTGGAGAGGCCTAGTGGATGAGGGAGAGGCCTAGTGGAGAGGCCTAGTGGATGAGGGAGAGGCCTAGTGGAGAGGCCTAGTGGATGAGGGAGAGGCCTAGTGGAGAGGCCTAGTGGATGAGGGAGAGGCCTAGTGGATGAGGGAGAGGCCTAGTGGATGAGGGAGAGGCCTAGTGGATGAGGGAGAGGCCTAGTGGATGAGGGAGAGGCCTAGTGGATGAGGGAGAGGCCTAGTGGATGAGGGAGAGGCCTAGTGGATGAGGGAGAGGCCTAGTGGATGAGGGAGAGGCCTAGTGGATGAGGGAGAGGCCTAGTGGATGAGGGAGAGGCCTAGTGGATGAGGGAGAGGCCTAGTGGATGAGGGAGAGGCCTAGTGGATGAGGGAGAGGCCTAGTGGATGAGGGAGAGGCCTAGTGGATGAGGGAGAGGCCTAGTGGATGAGGGAGAGGCCTAGTGGATGAGGGAGAGGCCTAGTGGATGAGGGAGAGGCCTAGTGGATGAGGGAGAGGCTACTGAGAGACTATTTTAGTGACTGGACTGTCGGTGTGCTACTTGACTGCAGCAGTCACTCTGCTTGCCTGCTGGAGATGCCATGAAGTAGCTTAGTTTAAACACATGGGTTAAATTCAGACCTTGTTCTGAGCATGTGCTTCTATCCTAGCTATTGATCTCACTGCAGTTTGGTGTAATTTAGTTGTGACAAACTTTCTCCTCTCTCCTCCAGGTTATAATGCACGACCAACACAGAAAAAGTTTGACTCTATAGCCAACGGGATCCTGAGGACTTGATTACAGTCGCTTCAAGCCTGATAGTTTGCACCGGTGCGGCTGCCCCCCTACCCCCGGCTCACATCCCTTTGGTCAACTGGCATTACTTCTGACAGCCCCCTTCCTCCTCCACTGGTTAATAAGACTTGGGTTCCCTTGTGGTCTCTGTCTACTTTGCCTGCCTTCTCTTCCATCGGTCCCTGCCCTCTACGGACATTAGTAGCAGTCCTTGGTGTTACATAATCCTGTATTAGGTATGTTTTATTATTATTATTATTAATGCAAGGGACGGATTACACACGCACAATGCACATGTGCCTAATCCAAGTCATTGTGATCATGAATTAATCAAACAAGCTTTTATGAACGATGCCAGCATCATGCCACTCTACTCTGTGTGGGACTGATGGTTGATGTGTAGTCATATGGGGATAGAAATTTAGATACTTTTTTTGTCTTTCATGTTTCCCCTCCATCCCTCGCTGGTCAGGCTCAGCCCCCAACATTAAACAGTGAGATGATTCCCAATGGTTATCTGCTCTTTGAAGATGAGAGTCTCTTGGATTCCACCGTAGCCAAGATGAATGCCCTGAGAAAGAGTGGACAATTCTGTGACGTGAGACTGCAGGTACGTGTTTTTTTTCCCCTATTTTTTTCCGTTCTCGACCCCCCCCTCTCCCCCGGGTCCATCTTTTGGGAAATGATACCATTACTGAGTCTTGAACTATGAGAATAGAAAGGTTCAGAACTTTTGTGAAAGAGCACTGTTGAAAAAATATATGGCAAATAGAAATCAACTGGATGGTGTTCAGAGATGGATGGGAGGGGTTGAATGGAGCTGAAGGATGGGACTAAAAATAACAAAAACACATGTTCTTGATGTGTCCAGATTTGAGATTTTTGGTTCCAACCGCTGTCTTTGAGATGCAAAGTAGGTGAATGGATGATATCTGCATGTGTGGTTCCCACGGTGAAGCATGGGGGAGGAGGTGTGGTTCTGCTTTTTTGGTGACACTGTGAGTGATATTATTTAGAATTTAAGGCACACTTAACCAGCATGGCTACCTCTGCATTCTGCAGCGATACGCCAACCCATCTGGTTTGTGCTTAGTGGGACTATAATTTGTTTTTCAACAGGACGACCCAAAACACACCTCCAGGCTGTGTAAGTGCTATTTGACCAAGAAATTATTGAGTGCTGCATCAGATGACCTGGCCTCCACATTCACCTGACCTCAACCCAATTGAGATGGTTTGGGATGAGTTTGACCACAGTGAAGGAAAAGCAGCCAACAAGTGCTCAGTATATGTGGGAACTCCTTTGAGACTGTTGGAAAAGCATCCCAGGTGAAGCTGGTTCAGAGAATGCCAAGAGTGTGCAAAGCTGTCATCAAGGCAAAGGGTGGTTACTTTGAAGAATCTAAAATATATTTTGATTGAACACTTAGGCTGTTTTGGTGACTATCATTCTACAATGTAGGAAATTGTACCCCCCAAAAAAACTTAAATGAGTAGGTGTCAACTTTTGATTGGTACTGAAACTATTCAGTCCCTTTTCCATATTTTGTTACAGTACAGCCTTATTCTAAAATGGATAAAAACATTGAAGAAAATAATCTACACAATGCAAAAACTGGTTTTTAGAAATTTTTGCAAAAGTGTTTTTTTTAAAACAAACTTTATTTATATAAGTATTCAGACCCTTTGCTATGAGACTCAATTGAGCTTAGGTGCGTCCTGTTTCCATTGATCATCCTTGATGTTTCTACAACTTGATTTCGAGTCCACCTGTGGTAAATTCATTTGATTGGACATGAGTGGGAAAGGCAAACCTTTTCTATATAAGGTCCCACAGTTGACACAGCATGTCAGAGCAAAAAACAAGCCATGAGGTCAAAGGAATTGTCCGTAGCGCTCCGATGAAGGGTACCAAAAAATGTCTACAGCATTGAAGGTCTCCAAGAACACAGTGGCCGCCATCATTCTTAAATGGAAGAAGTTTGGATCCACTAAGACTCTTTGTAGAACTGGCCGCCTGGCCAATCTGGGGAGAAGGGCCTTCATCAGGAAGTTGACCAAGAACCTGATGGTCACTCTGACAGAGCTCTAGAATTCCTCAGTGGAGATGGGAGGACCTTCTAGAAAGACAACCATCTCTGCAGCACTCAATCAATCAGGCCTTTATGGCAGTGGCCAGGCGGAAAATCACATTTTATTGGTCACATACACATGGTTAGAATATGTCATTGCGATCGTAGCGAAATGCTTGTGCGTCTAGTTCCGACAGTACAGCAATATCTAACGTAATCTATTTGTAATATAGGATTTCACCTATTCACCCTCTAGTAACCTTTCTAATAAAAACGCACATCCTTCAGTACAACACAGAACATACTTTTAATGTTATTGTTTTATAAAAAGCTATATTAAATAAGAAAATTAAGTATTAGCTTTATAGGTGAAGGTCATTGCTTTTTATGTGGCCAAGAAACATTTAACAGGCAGCTCATGTATGAAATCTATCCTTTAGTATCACGCTTTTGTCCTACGGCACAGCAAAAGTTTCATGTCACCCATTATGCTGAATGACAGTAGCTTTGTTATCCCATGTAATCATGCAATTCATATTTACTTGTTATATGAATACTGAGTATCATTTTAAACTATATTATTGCCTTTTAAGGTATTTCAAGGCACATTAACTTTATATGCCGTTGGAGAGAGCTGCATGGCAAAATATTAACGCAGATTCAGTTGCTAGGGATGAAAGACTAGCCAGAAGAAAAGCAAGGTATTGTTTTCATGGTTTCATGCTCCTGTCAGCAACAGAATAGGAAACAAAGCTGGGTGGATAATGCGTAACCTTTTTGGCGCAGGCGTTCTGCTCGCGACCCACAACATCTGGTGAAATTGCAGTGCGCCAAATTCAAAATACAGAAATGGTCATAATAAACATTCATAAAAATACAGGTTTTATACGTCGGCTTAAAGATTAACTTGTGGTATTTTATTTTTTTACCCCCTTTTTTTTCTCCCCAATTTCGGGGTATCCAATTGTTTTAGTAGCTACTATCTTGTCTCATCTTGTCTCATCGCTACAACTCCCATACGGGCTCGGGAGAGACTGAGGTTGAAAGTCCTCCGATAAACAACCTAACCAAGCCGCACTGCTTCTTAACACAGCGCGCATCCAACCCGGAAACACAACATCGGAGGAAACACCGTGCACCTGGCAACCTTGGTTAGCGCGCACTGCGCCCGGCCCGCCTCAGGAGTCGCTGGTGCTCGATGAGACAAGGACATCCCTACAGGCCAAGCCCTCCCTAACCCGGACAGCGCTAGGCCAATTGTGCGTCGCCCCAAGGCCCTCCTGGTCACGGCCGGTTACGACAGAGCCTGGGCACGAACCCAGAGTCTCTGTTGGCACAGTACCTTGACCACTGCGCCACCCGGGAGGACCTACATGGTGTTTTCTATCCAAATCTACCAATTATATGCATATCCTAGCTTCTGGGCCTGAGTAACAGGCAGTTTATTTTGGGCACGCTTCTCATCCAGATGTCGAAATACCTCCCCAAGCCATAAAGTTTTAACAGTAAGTTGAAATATTACACTAGTTAATGTTTTATTGCATTTCAGTTGAAGTATAACTGACGGATTATATTAGTTAATATGATATTACACACACACACACTTGTGGTTTAAAAATGGATTATGAATTATATTAATAGCTGTTTCACAATTGGGTCACTTTATGAAAAATCGAGACTGTTCAAGTTTGGATTGAAGTAGTTTGATGGGCATTTTATGTAGATATTTTGTGTAGGTATCATGCCATTGCGCTTGTGTACCTGCATTGAATCAAAATTTACTAGTTAGCCTACAATTAAACTACTAATAACATTCAATGGATGTGACTCTTGTTCTCTGCCAGTGTCATAACTATTAATTTAATCCTCTGTGAATGAAATTGTACGTTGTGTGAGTTAAACTATGTTGCATAGTAAAAACCCATGTTCTTCATGTGTGTGGCATATGGGTAATTTCTCTCTAGTATGGAAGCGATCTAAGTTCAGCTAGCCCGCACATTATAAACATCTTATCCTGTTTTTTACACTGATGTATAACAAAATAAATAGATAAAAGAAAAATACAGTCGCTGCTACTATAATGGTTCATAGGATCATTATTGTTATTGCTGAAGGAATCACATTTAGTCAATATTTGTGGGCCGTAGTGGTGTCATTCAGGGTAACACAATATTGTCATAGTGTAACACCAGTATTTTATATTAAAATTCATTAACTCAACTTTCCATAAATGTATATAAAAAAAAATCAGTGTAAGGCAGGAAGTTTTTGTAAAAAAAAAACTCAAATTTTGAGTTGTACTTGTGACACATCAAATATGTGTTATTCAAAATAAAATGTATTTTTTTCTGGGTAGTTATATTTCTGCCATCTAAGCATGGATATATAACCTTGTGATTATGAAAAATTGGCTTTTTAAAATATGACATTTTGTTAGGGTACATTCATATGAATTATTGGCTTTATTCTTGAATAAAACTAATGGCATAGGTTGACACTCCAATGAACATAAAGCCTTTTAGGGAAAACCTTTGAAAACCTTGTCTTTGACCCAAGAAACGTCTTCTCACACTGTCAACTGCGTTTATTTTCAGCAATCTTAACATGTGTAAATATTTGTATGGACATAAGCATCAACAACTGAGACAAACTGAACAAGTCCCACAGACATGTGATGAACAGAAATTGAATAATTTAAAAATAAGATTGTTGTGCATATGGACCATTTCTGGGATCTTTTATTATGGCTCTTAAACTTGAGACCAAAGTTTTACATATTGCGTTTTTATTTTTGTTCAGTATAAATTATAGCACCTCTGAAGAATGGTCTCTGGTTTTAGCCCTGACCTCTGATCTATCTCCTCTGTGTAGGTGTGTGGTCATGAGTTGATGGCTCACCGTGCTGTGCTGGCCTGCTGTAGCCCCTACCTGTTTGAGATCTTCAACAGCGACATTGAACCACACGGCGTGTCCCACGTCACCTTCGATGACCTTGACCCAGAGGCTGTGGAGGTCCTGCTTAACTACGCCTACACTGCCCAGTAAGTGCCACGACCTCTACCCTCTGACCCCTAAACTATGCCTACGCTGCCCAGTGAGACATGCATTGTGCAATGAGTCCTAGGCTTTGTTAGATGTCCAACTTTCACCACTACGTGGTGGGCAAGTAAGTGTTTGGTTTTTTTGGCCTGGATGTCCTTATTTTGGTAAGGATCAGTATATAAATAATTTTGACTGAATGAGTTGTAACTTCCAGAGCTTTTAGTTGTAAAACAATAACTTAAAGATACTTACATGCCATAATTTTGACTTTCATTATAAACTTGTTTACAAGGTGAATGTGTGTAAATAAAACTTGTCCATATCACCATGGCGCACTTGACAATTGAGAACTGTTGCCAATAAAGAACTGAATATCTGAATCTGTTTAGTATTTGATGTAAATAACTGAGAATGCATGAAGAATAACTTCATTGCAATCAGGTTTCTTTATTTACCTTTAACAGCAGAATTCCAGTGTTAAATGATATAGACATGGATATTTTCTCAAAATGATGAAATTGACTTTGTGGTTATACTGTATATTATACCATGGGCCATTGCCTCTGAAGCGTAACACAGCAAGTAATAATAAGTATTACTTACTGTGTTTGGCCTCTGCGACTCAGCCTATAGTCGGCCCTCTATATAATCGTGGTATTCCGCAATAAATAGACTGCAAACAAGGTATAGGCCAAGATGGTCCACCATGCAAACAGGCTGTTCTGGTCCTGAATCTTCTGTTTCCCTATTGAAAACAGTACAACAACAATAAAGAAAATGTATATGCATTATGTATGCCTTTTTGTTTTTAAGAAAGTAGCCTACAGACGTGTGAAAGTTTGCTACTTTCAGGGTGCAACTCTCGCTCCAACTGACAGGTCGAATACCATGTGCCTTTGTTTTTTTTGTTTTTTAAAAGGGTAAGGGGGTGGGCTCTAGACCATTCTATTAGCCATTCCAGCTGTGTAATTTCATATTCAATTTTGTTTCCTAACACCCACACCATCAGACTGAGAGTTTCAGTGGCCCGAGGAGGCACAGGAAAATATATTATGAAAACATGTATATATTAGAGTTATATAAATAATAATAAATTAAAAAGTCCATGGGTTTTAAAAAAATATTTCCTGGACCCTTCACCGCTCTCTCTGCTAGGCTTTCTTTTTGACTATGCTCATCACCTGTCAGGCATGCGTACAACTCCTGTCTGTGTTTGTCTGTCTGACGAACTAATGGTTCTGTCTTGCAGGTTGAAGGCAGACGAGGAGTTGGTTAAGGATGTCTACACTGCAGCCAAAAGGCTAAAGATGGAACGAGTAAAGCAGGTAGGATCTTACTCTGTTTTCAACTACTGATATGCAATATTGTATATTTTAAATGCAGTCCCAATGTTAAATGTTTAAACTTCTCTCCTCTCTGATTGGTCAGATCTGTGGCAACTACCTGCTATCGAAGATGGAATCCCATAGTGTCATCTCCTTTCGTAACTTTTCCAGCTGCATGGGTGACGGCCGCATGCTCTCCAAGATCGACATCTACATCCAAGAACACCTGCTGGAGGTCTCTGAGCAGGAGGACTTCTTCAAACTCCCCCGCCTCAAAGTAAGCCTTCCCTGAGCAATGTTCTACTGCAACCTTAATGGGGCAGTGCAGTTAAACACAATTTTTCAGGTTGTCATTATGACATTTTTGGCTAATATCCGATATTTTCCTTATATTTAAACCACACCGATATAAAAACATGTTATGGCCTTTAACCTCTCTGGGATAATCGGGACGGTAACGTCCCACCCCCCAACAGCCAGTGAAAGTGCAGGGCGCCAAATTCAAAACAACAAATCTCATAATTAAAATTCCTCAAGCATACAAGTATTTTACACCATTTTAAAGATAAATCTCATTAATCCAGCCACAGTGTGATTTCAAAAAGGCTTTCCAGCGAAAGAACCACAAACTATTGTTAGGTCACCACCAAGTCACAGAAAAACACAGCCATTTTTCCAGCCAAGAGTGGAGTCACAAAAAGCAGAAATATAGGTAAAATTAATCACTAACCTTTGATCTTCATCAGATGACATTCATAGGACATGTTACACAATACATGTATGTTTTGTTCGCTGAAGTGCATATTTATATCCAAAAATCTCATTTTACATTGTCGTGTTATGTTAAGTAGTTCCAAAACATGCGGTGATTTTGCAGAGAGCCACATCAATTCACAGAAATACTCATAATAAACATTGATAAAAGATACAACTATTGTACATGGAACTTTAGATAAACTTC
Organism: Oncorhynchus gorbuscha; assembly: GCF_021184085.1. Taxonomy (NCBI): domain Eukaryota; kingdom Metazoa; phylum Chordata; class Actinopteri; order Salmoniformes; family Salmonidae; genus Oncorhynchus; species Oncorhynchus gorbuscha. Next base: position 43,760,102 of record NC_060178.1, read on the forward strand.
TCCATAACTTGGCGCACCCGTCCAGTTAGCGGGATCATTTTCTCAACATCCTCTGAATTGCAGAGCGCCAAATTCAAATTAAATTACAAAAAATATTACATTTTCATAAAATCACAAGTGCAATATAGCAAAACACAGCGTAGCTTGTTGTTAATACACATGGCGCATCAGATTTCAAAAAAGCTTTTCGGCGAAAGCTATCCAAGCGTTTATGTTAAGACATCTCTCTCAGCAGACAAAACATTACAAAGAGCTAGCAGCAAATTAATCGCTTACCTTTGATCTTCGGATGTTTTAACTCAGACTCTCAGTTACACAATAAATGTTCCTTTTGTTCCATAAAGTTTATTTTTAAATCCATTACATTTACATTTAAGTCATTTAGCAGACGCTCTTATCCAGAGCGACTTACAAATTGGTGCATTCACCTTATGACATCCAGTGGAACAGTCACTTTACAATAGTGCATCTAAAACTTAAGGGGGGGGGGGGTGAGAGGGATTACTTATCGCGCCAACCAAATGGAGGTATGTTCAGAAATCCACAGGCTCGAGCGGTCACGACGGGGCAGACAAATTCCAAAAAGTTCGTAGAAACATGTCAAACATTTTTTTATAATCAATCCCCAGGTTGTTTTTACAATAAATAATCAATAATATTTCAACCGGACCGTAGCTTTTTCAATAGGAGTGAAAGAATGTCTGCTTCAAGCTGCTCGTGCATGCAAAACTCTGCTGGCACCCAGCCATCCATTGACGCGATGTGATCTTTCTTGCTCAGTTTCAGGCTTTTATTCTGAAAAATGTCTAAAGACTGAAGCCATGGGAAAAGGGATCTGGTTGATATTGCTTTAAATGGAGGGAAGGCATGCAATGGAACAGAGGTTTCAGGAAAAATGGCACTTCCTGGTTGGATTTTCCTCAGGTTTTCGCCTGCAATATCAGTTCTCTTCTACTCAAAAATAGTATCCTAATCTGATAATTATATGCATATTCTGGGCCTGAGAAATAGGCAGTTTCATTTGGGTACATTTTTCATCAAAATACTGCCACCTACACTCAAGAGGTTAATGCAACCGTGGTGTCAAATTTCAAAAACACTTTACTGAAAAAGCACACCATGCAATAATCTGAGTACGGCGCTCTGAGACCAAAACAGCCAAAGTGATATCTGCAATGTTGTGTAGTCAACATTAGTCAGAAATAGCATTATAAATATTCACTTACCTTTGATCATCTTCATCAGAATGCACTCCCAGGAAGCCCAGTTCCACAATAAATGTTCGATAAAGTTAATAATTTATGTCCAAATACCTTCCTTAGAGCGTTTGGTAAACAAATCAAAACATGCGTGCAAGGTCAGACAAAGTCCAAAAAGTTATATTACAGGTCGTAGAAACCTGTCAAACTAATATGTTTTTAACAAATCTTCAATAATGTTCCAACCGGAGAATTCTGTCACGAGTTCATAGCAATCTGCCAGACACCTAGCCCAATCCCCTCTCATTCAGCCCCAATTCACAGCAGAAGCATCAAACAACATTCTAAAGACTGTTGACATCTAGTGGAAGCCTTAGGAATAGCGTTAGGAATATATTCAATAGGGAATGAGTTGAAAAATGACCAACCTCAGATTTTCCACTTCCTGGTTGGATTTCTTTTCTCAGGTTTTCTCCTGCCATATGAGTTCTGTTATACTCAGACATCATTCAAACGGTTTTAGAAACTTCAGTGTTTTCTATCAAAATATACTAATTATATGCTTATTCTAGCTTTTATGGCTGAGTAGCAGGCAGTTTACTCTGGGCACCTTACTCATCCAAGCTACTCAATACTATGCCCCAGTCACCAAGAAGTTAAAGCGTTCGAGTACAGTTAAATAGTTAACACGCACATGGACGTAGTGGTCAAAGGCACTGTATCTCAGTGCAAGAGGCGTCACTACAGTCTCTGGTTGAAATCAAGGCTGTATCACATCCGGCTGTGATTGGGAGTCCCATAGGGCGGCGCACAATTGGCCCAGCATCGCCCAGGCCGTCATTGTAAATAATTGTTCTTAAATTGAACTAGGCAAGTAAATTAAGGTTACACACACAAAGGGTTATTTTGTTGCCATTTACTCCCCCTGAACAAGGCAGTTAACCCACTGTTCCTAGGCCGACATTTAAAATAAGAATTTGTTCTTAACTGCCTAGTTAAATAAAGGTCAAATAAATTACCAGTAAAACATAATCAAAACCTATTTATTTCACTTATTTGCTGTTTCATTCTTCAGATGTTTCATTCTCAACCAGGATTTCTATGGAATGCCGTTTGGCTCTTCGTGTCAAAAAAAGATGCATGCAAGATAACACGATTTGACCAATCAGGACCTGAATTGACTGCACGTCAAATAATTTAACGCTTTCATTCATTTTTTATTTTTTTTAGTTATTACACTCACTCGTATTTCATATGTCACAACGATTCATCGATATGTATGCTATGATGCTGGTAAAGTTGGCTTGTGCACCTACAGTGCAAACAATGTAGTTCTTCCCCTAAAAGCAAAATAACATCTGTTTCAGTAGCTATAGTTAATTAGCTAGCTAACTATATAGCTAGGTGTCATCTAAAATAACCCTAATTACAAGGCAGTTCTTATTTTATTAATGGTGGTTGGACCCATCTATGTGAAGCTAGCCACCATAAGGATTAACCACAATAGGGACTTTGTGGTTAGCCTTCAAAATAAATGTATGGAATGATTCTACTATTTGTATTCATTTGCATCACTGTCAATGACGTTATTTTGATGGCAAACTGCAAATTCCACTATTGTGGCTAATCCTTAATGTGGCTAATCCTTAATGTGGCTAATCCTTAATGTGGCTAATCCTTAATGTGGCTATCTTCACAACCCGGTCCGGTTAAGCCTCATTAGCTGGATGAAGCTAGCTAGGCTTGCTTATAAAGTTAGCTTTGGGCAACAGTTAAGTTGCTGACTAGCTATTCATTTTCATGAACTTAAGTTCAATTTCAGTAGGCAAACATCAAGTGGCAACCTAGCTAATACTTATTCACATAGATTCCTAAATCATTGCTAAGAATAATGAAAATGACTGCAGGTTCTACTGGTCATTGTTTTCAGGCTGGTTGTATTGGTGCTAGCAAGGTACCAAGCTAAAGCTAGCTATCCCTGAAATGATGCTTTATTACCAATGCTGTATTGTAAACACATCATTTGTGGCCAGTGTTTGCAGACTGTTTTGAAATGCTTTGACAGTGCTACTGTATCTTTGACACGCAAAGACCCAAACTGCATTTCATAGCATGTATCTCGTGGCGCTATTACTGTGTAACTCCGGTAGGGCAACATCTGGGAAAAATTGCGCACTTGGTAGTGTTAACCGGTGCTTGACCAATCGGCGAAAGCCAACATCACCCACGACAGAGAACGGTGATATGTCAAGGACAATGAATGCCATTATCTTGGCTTTAATGGATTTCACCTTTTGAGTTGTCCCACTGAAATGTTCTTACTCTTTCAAATGACTGCTCGATCTACACAGCAGTTATTGTGGGCTAGGTTAGAAATTCAGTGTTGCACGTTTATCGCAAGATGTGACCCAACTGGTTATTTATGGCCTTCAAATACACTTAGTTGCATTATTACTTTTGTACTACAGAATTCACCAGTTACAGGTTTTGATTGAAGTCTGTCTCCAGTTAAGGTAGAACGCATCATAACCCTAGCTAGGCTATGATGGTTCAATAAGGAATCAGTGTCTTGTGACTTATGATTTGACCCTAGCCATGGTTGATCCTAGCACCTCTTCTGACTGGTCTCCTCTTATCTGTCTCTACAGTTAGAAGTAATGCTGGAAGACAGCTTGAGCCTGCCCAGCAATGGCAAGCTCTACTCCAAGGTGCTTAACTGGGTCCAGCGCAGACTGTGGGAGAATGGAGACCAACTGGATAGACTGATGGAGGAGGTCAGTACCGTAGCTGGAGACTAGCTTGCACTCATCTGCCCCATATGCATCCCTCCCCTCCTTTCTGCGCTTTCCTCTAACCAAGTTAAGGCACTGTTCACAACTCAACGTGGCATGATGTCATTTCACACACTGTTAGGACTGTTTGTTTTTTCGTTCTTTTTTTAAGTGTTAAGTTATGCAGTACAGTGTACCTGGCCATACTGCAAACTAGAGGTGAGCAGAGACACAGCCGTGTGGCTGTTCGCTCTTTGATATTTATGTTTTAGTGATCAGTTGGTTCCACCCACAGTATTGACTTTTGGTCTCTTTCGCATTGAAATAAAGTGAGTGAGCAGGTCTTTGACTCTGTTCTGTCTCACCGATGCCCTTCTCTTTCTGAGCAGGAGTGTGTGTGCGCATTAATTGTGCGTGTGTCAGTGAGCGCTCCAGTTCTAATGACTGTTCCTCCCCGTCGATTTCTCTGTCCTCCAGGTTTATTAACAGCAGCAGGAGACGACTGAAGAGCCAAGACTGAGCCACCAGGGTAATGAGTCAGAGAGCGAGAAACAGGGAGAGAAAAAGAGGGAGGAGAGAAGCACCTCCCTCTCTACAGTCGGATATACAGCCGGATTGATCATCCGGATATACAAAATTACTCAATGAAACCCATATCCACTGAACAGTACATCTGCTTAGCACATAACCATGATTACCCCAACCACCCCACCCCCATGAGACTCGATACACCCCTCATAATTCACTGATCTAACCCCTTATTTTAAAACCGCATTTAATATGAACCATATCTATCCAAATCAGTGATTGCACAGTACATTTTAAGAGCTTTGTCCTTTAACGTGGGCAAGAGCAGAATGACGGCCATTTAAACCACCTTTTGAAATGAGTCTCTGCTCAAGCATATTCCACACACAATCTAAATGCCCACATCATAATCCAGTCACTTATTTCAACAGATTTCTGTCATACTAACTTTGATTGAAAACAACTTTTTGTTGTTTTTTTATTTTATGACTACTTGTATGAAGTCAATGTATGTTGAAGCTTTGCCTTCACCTGCTGTATGAAAGCATACCTCATGGTTTTACATCAGGAAACTGCAGTGCCTTTATAATTATAATGCCCGACTTCAGCCAGCCAGGAGCGTGGTTTCTGGTTTCCAAGCAGCCTGTGAGGTCATGCGGACTGAAGACGTTTCCAAATGTTGCGTATTTACCAAACCCAGACTCCTCCTTTTTTAGATCTTATGGAGAGAGGGCAGCACAGAAGCAGAAACTGCTGGTTTTGTGTGGACCCCTACATGTCCTGTAACCACCTCTGTTCGTTCTGTGTGTCTATGTTGATAAAGAAGCATTGGCTCCTACCAGTGACGACAGATCAGCCTTCCTCCCTCACTGTCCTCCTTACTCCCTCACTTTCTTGTTGCCCGGGATGCTGCTGTGTTGCCATGGAGACAGCCTGCCACATGGGTGATGTCGCTGTGTGTCTTGCAGGTGCAAACGTTGTACTACTCAGCCGACCACAAGCTGCTCGATGGCGCACTCATCATTGAGGAACATGGGATGTTTGGGGTTGGTGCGGAGGAGGACCACATGCAGTTGGTTCAGGTACACAACCCACCCCTACCTGGACCTTTCCTGGGCCTACCAGAGTGTCGCTTGGCCCAACTTTGCTTTTATCCCACCTTATGTAGCCTGGCAACAAGGCAAACAATTAGTTTGTAGAACCTGGTGATACTACAGACCTGCTTGCTTAGCTCATGTTCTATATTAGACTCGTTCTCAGATCAGTCTTTCGGCGATTGGGTGATTCTACCTTTTTGTGTGTGTGGTCTCAGTATGTAGCTGCTTCTGCATTTGTAAAAGTCTTCTCATTGTCTGTGCTGTCTTTCAGCTTTTTCAGATGTTTTAAAATTTGTTGTAGGCTGGTTTGAAACATTTCAGGGGGACTGGCACTGCTAAAAGAATGTGCTTGGATGTATTTCTATGCAGGTTTAAACCCAGGTTTAGTCCATTTTCAGGCCAAATTGTGGAGTGTGCGTTCTGCAGCCAGCTGGTATATTAGGCAGTGGTGGGATGATGTGGCTGTTGCCTCTGGCTGGGCTTCTGTAGCTGCTTTCTGCTCTTGCAGAAGAAGCCCCCCCGTGAGAAAAGCAACACCCAGAGACAGCCGAGCTCCTCCACCCCCGGCAGCTCTTCACACTCCGGCTTGGCCTCCAACACACCCAAACCCTGCAGGAGAGAGTGGAAGTACATCGCTTCCGAGAAGACCACCAGTAAGTGAATGTGTCGAAGAATGTTTGAAGCCTTCGATGTCAAGGAGTGGGTGTATAGCATAATAATGTGTATGAATAGCCTAATGTTTAAGATAATAACATTTCCTAAATTTTATTTAGTTATTAACATCACCTCCGCTCATACATCACCTCCCTCCTCCATCTCTTCCAGACAACACCTACCTGTGTCTGGCCGTACTGGATGGGGTGTTGTGTGTGATCTTCCTGCATGGCCGCAACTCTCCCCAGGGTTCTCCCTCTGCCACACCATGTCTGATGAAGAGCCTGAGCTTTGAGGCTCAGTCTGAGGAGCTGGAGGAACACCCGCTGACCTCCATGCACTACGCCCGCTCTGGCCTGGGCACTGCCACCCTGCACGGCAGGCTCATCGCTGCAGGTATGCAGGGTTAACCAATCAATGGGCCTCTCTATCTAGACTGGCACTGACAGGTCTCAAATCTTAGATTGTCCAAATTTCCTGTTACTGCCCTTGTATCTTCTGTGTATGTTCCCTCCAGGAGGGTATAACCGGGAGGAGTGCCTGAGGACTGTGGAGTGTTACGACCCCAAAGAGGACCTCTGGACCTTTACTGCTCCCATGCGGACTGCCAGGGCTCGCTTCCAGATGGCCGTGCTCATGGTACAACACACCCCTGTCCTTTGAACCCACATTTCCTATGATTGACAGGTGCCTGTCTGATCAATAGTTTTCTGACTTAAACCTGCCTCTTTGTCTCCTCTGATCTCTTAGGGTCAGCTGTATGTGATGGGTGGCTCCAACGGTCACTCAGACGAGCTGAGCTGTGGGGAGACCTACGATCCCCACACTGACACGTGGGCTCAGGTGGCAGAGCTCCGGACCAATCGCTGCAACGCAGGTGTCTGCTCGTTGAACAATAAGCTGTTTGTGGTGGGAGGGTCAGACCCCTGTGGGCAGAAAGGACTGAAGAACTGTGATGCTTTTGACCCTGTGACCAAGACCTGGAACAACTGTGCCCCCCTCAACATCAGTACGTACCAATAGCACACATACACTTCCCTACGTATTTATTTGAATTTGGCTTTATACTCCAGCATTTGATTTGAGATCAAATGTTTTATGAGGCGACAGTACAGAATGTCACGATTATTTGAGGGGTTTTCCACATTAATGTAGAAGTGTTCAGAAACATTCTATTCTTATTTACAATAAGTGACTCAAAAATGACAAATGATTTCCCATTCATTGGGCACAACATAATTCGAAACACAACCAAAACAAACTAAAAATACACCCAACAAGTTTGAAGAGTCACAACCTTAGTCATTGCATGCTCGGAAAATGGGACCAAGTACTAAACTTTTGACTAAATTGAATACACGAAGTACATTTGTCAAAGTACTTGACACCTTAAAATGGGTGGACTAGATGCATAAAGTGCATTCATTTCCAAACGGTAAAACATGTGTATTAAAATACCCTCACATAAAAGGCTAAATTCTTTACTGTCACCTCAATATAAAACATTTTATATCAAATCCCAAATGCTGAAGTATAAAGCAAAATTAAAAGTTTTGGCTTCATTGTTCAAATATGATTGTACTGTACACATGCTGTACCAATATCACACACACACACACTGAGCAAAAAGGGTTCCAGATTATACCAAAAAGGGTTTCTTTGATCTGTCACAGGACTGAATGCTTTAGTATGGTGCTTATGTACAGTGCATTCGGGAAGGTATTCAGACCACTTGAATTTTTCCACATTTTGTTAGATTACAGCCTTATTCTGAAATGGATGGGTTTTCCCTCATCTATCTACACACAATACCCCATAATGACAAAATAAAAACAGGTTTAGACATTTTTGCAAATTTATAAAAAATGAAACTGAAATATCACAAGTGTTCAGACCCTTTACTCAGTACTTTGTTGAAGCATCTTTGGCAGTGATTACAGTTTAAGTGTTCTTGGGTATGATGCTTGACGCACCTGTATTTGGGGAGTTTCTCCCATTCTTATCTGTAGATCCTCTCAAGCTCTGTCAGGTTGGATGGGTAGCGTCGCTGCACAGCTATTTTCAGGTCTCTCCAGAGATGTTCGATCGGGTTCAAGTCTGCTCTGGCTGGGCCACTCAAGGACATTGAGAATTGTCCAGAAGCCACTCCTATGCTGTCTTGGCTGTGTGCTTAGGGTCGTGGTCCTGTTGGAAGATTAACCTGTAGAACCTCTGGGCTATGTGGGAAGCTAGCGTCCCACGTAAAAATTAATGCCTTTGACAAGCTTCTTTTGTTGGCACTCCAATATGTCCCATAAACATCACAAATGGTCCCTTAGTTCGATTTAATTCCGCCGATTTATATATCATTTGGCGCGTTTGATCCAGAAAACCACCGGTTCCAACTTGCTCAACGTGACTACAAAATATCTCAAAAGTTACCTGTAAATTTTACCAAAACATTTCAAGCTATGTTTGTAATACAACTTTAGGTATTTAACATAAATAATTTATACAATTGAAGACTGGACGATCTGTGTTCAATACAGGAAGAAAACAAACTGAAGCATGCGTTCTGGTCACGCGCCTCTATCTAACAGTACACTTCAAGTGACCCTCGTTCAAGATGGCCGTACTTCTTCATTACACAAAGGAATAACCTCAACCAATTTCTAAAGGCTGACATCCAGTGGAAGCGATAGGAATTGCAAGAAGGTCCCTTTAGAAATCTGGATTCCCAATGAAAACCATTGAAAAGAGTGACCTCAAAAAAACAAAAACAAATCTGAATGGTTTGTCCTCAGGGTTTCGCCTGCTAAATAAGTTCTGTTATACTCACAGACCTGATTCAAACCATTTTTAGAAATTTCTGTGTTTTCTATCCAAATCTACTAATAATGTGCATATCTTCTCTTCTGAGGATGAGTAGCTGGCAGTTGAATTTGGGCATGCATTTCATCCGGATGGGAAAATACTGCCCCATGTCACCAAGAAGTTAACCTTGGCCCCAGTCTGAGGTCCTGAGCGCTCTGGAGCAGGTATTTATCAAGGATCTTTGTCCTTTGCTCTGTTCATCTTTCGCTTGATCCTGACTAGTCTCCTTGCCGCTGAAAAACATCCCCACAGCATGATGTTGCCACCACCATGCTTAACCTGGCACCATCCCCAAGGTTTTCTTCAGACGTGACGCTTGGTGTTCAGACCAGAGTTCAATCTTGGTTTCATCAGACCAGAGAATCTTGTTTCTCATGGTCTGAGTGTCCTATAGGTGCCTTTTGGCAAACTCCAAGTGGACCGCCATGTTCTACTGAGGAGTGGCTTCCGTCTAGCCACTCAACCATAAAAGCCTGATGGTGAAGTGCTGCAGATATGGTTTTCCTTCTGGAAGGGTCTCCCATCTCCACAGAGGAACTCTGTAGCTCTGTCAGAGTGACCATCAGGTCCAATGCCATTCTCCCCTGTTTGCTTGGTTTGGCCGGCCGGCCATCTCTAGGAAGAGCCTTGGCGGTTCCAAACGTCTTCCATTTAAGAATGATGGAGGCCACTGTTCTTGAGGACCTTCAATGCTGCAGAAATGTTTTGATACCCTTCCCCAGATCTATGCCTCGACACAATCCCGTCTCGGAGCTCTACAGACAAATCATTAGACCTCGTGGCTTGGTTTTTGCTCTGACATGCACTGTCAACTGTGGGACCTTATATAGACAAGTGTGCATTTCCAAATCATGTCCAATCAACCACATGTGGACTACAAGTTGTAGAAACATCTCAAGGATGATCAATGGAAACAGTATGCACCTGAGCTAAATTTCTAGTCTCATAGCAAAGGGTTTGAGTACTTAAATAAAATATTTATAAAGTATTTCTAATACATTTGTAAAAACCTATTTTTGCTTTGTCATTGTGTGTAGATTGCTGAGGGAAATAATGTATTTAATCCATTTTAGAATAAGGATGTAACGTAACAAAATGTGGAAAAGGGGAAGGGCGCAAAATGCTTTCAGTACCAGTCAAAAGTTGAGACTTACTCATTCAAGGGTTTTTCTTCATTTGTACTATTTTCTGCATTATAGAATAATAGTGAAGACAGCAAAACTATGAAATAACACACATGGAATGATGTAGTACGTCTAAAAGTGTTCAATCCAAATATATTTGAGATTCTTCAAAGTAACCACCCTTTGCCTTGATGACAGCTTTGCACACTCTTGGCATTCTCTCAACCAGCATCACCTGGAATGCTTTTCCAACTGTCTTGAAGGAGTTCCCACATATACTGAACACTTGTTGGCTGCTTTTCCTTCACTCTGTGGTCCAACTCATCCAAAACCATCTCAATTGGGTCGAGGTCGGGTGATTGTGGCGGCCAGGTCATCTCATACAGCACTCCATTATTTATTTAATCTATTTTAGAATATGGTTGAATTGTAACAAAATGTGGAAAAAGTGAAGGGGTTTGAATACTTTCCGATTTCGCTGTATCGCATATACTGTATTCGTGAAGAACTGGAACAGCTTTGAGTTCTGTGAAAAGTGACTAATGTGCAGTGTTAACTCTGTTCTCCTAGAGAGGCACCAGGCTGCGGTATGTGAGCTGGATGGCTTCATGTACGTGATTGGAGGTGCTGAGTCGTGGAACTGCCTGAATACAGTGGAGCGCTACAACCCTGAGAATAACACTTGGACCCTTATCGCCCCCATGAACGTAGCTCGCAGGGGGGCTGGGGTGGCCGTCTACAATGGTAAGAGACTACTCCATAGAAATGAAATATTCCAATTCTATGGTCTGCTCTAAACGGGGGCGGGCTCGAGAGGATTACCATGTATAGGGTAATCAGTTCGGTGTAGGAATGCAGGGTTCTGTGGTTGCAACCTTGGAATTTGGCAGAAATGTCCATCATTACTCCTCAGATAAAATCTGATTTGTGCTGACCCTTTGCTCTTTCTTTCTCTGTTCTCTCTCATCTCCTTCTCTTCCCCTCTCTAGGGAAGCTCTTAGTGGTTGGTGGGTTCGATGGCTCCCATGCACTGCGCTGCGTAGAAGTGTATGACCCAGTCCGTAACACGTGGAGGATGCTGGGTAGCATGACTGTGGCACGGAGCAATGCGGGTGTGGCTGCGCTGGGTGACGTCATCTGTGCCGTGGGAGGCTTCGACGGAAACAACTTCCTGAACACGCTCGAGGTGTACGACCCTGAGACGGACGAGTGGAGCGATTGCGCCGAGGCCCTCTCCTCTTCCGTCTGAGGGTCAGGGGTTAAGGGGCTGTTATGGGGGGGGGAGTCTCAAACCAACATGCTTTGTGCTTTTAATTGTGTTTTGTGATTTTTCTGTACGTGAGCGGCAGGGACAGGGGAATAATTTTGGGAGGGTTGCCTAAAGCAACATCAAGCCTTTGCATATTGCATACAATATTTTTTGTGCTGTATATATTTAGATTGCTTTTTTTATTTTTTTGTATTAAGAATGCCAACATCTTTAATACATTTTTGTGCAATTGAGTTTCTTGGAAAGTTTTGTGTATTGTTTTGAGGGTTTACAGAGAAACACCTACTGTTTTGGTCACCATAACTACCTTGGACTTACTGGTGTGTTCAGAATAGGTGACAGTACTGGAAAACTGAGTTGACTTGTTTTAGGAAAGTGATTCTGAATATTTTTTTCCCCATTTTGAACTGTCATTTTAGCTCACACATTTAAATATCTGCAATTTTGAAGCCTTATTCAAAGAAAGAGGGTAATTTCCATGGCAGTGTAGTTTAGACTGAAGCTGCATTGCTTCATAGATCTTTAATGCCCTTTTTATATTTTTATACACTGCTGATTTACCAATCGAGGAAGTAGTGGACGCACATGTCTGACTCATCAAACGAAACCAGTGCCAGTTTAGTAACACACGCTAACCTACTCTTTTGTTGCTGCATTCTGACTAATCTACTATTATGGAGATGCTGTTGTGTTGAGCGTTTTTGAAAGGGGTTCAGATATTTGGCTTCGATTTTCTTTTGTGAGTTTAGAATGATTCAATTGGAAAGTGCTGCATCACATTTGTAACAAGCTGATATTTCTTAACTAATAAACCATTTCAACCTGACTGTTTGTCCTCTTTTTAGTTTTCCAGTTCAATACAGTACTAGAACTAAGAGTCGGGTTTGACTGGTTTGTTAAAGTGGAGTGACTCGCTGTCTTTGAGGTAGCATTGGGAAATTTCCACCCCGGGGTTCTAATGAACCTAATTTATACACATTCTATAAACCTTCCACCAATTGGATGTTGCAAGTCACTATTTTTTCCACCAGGACACAATTACTGTCCCCAAATATAGCATTTCTCTCCTTGAGCAGAAATGTATGGCAGCATGGTCTATGCAGTCGAATTCTGATCCTTTGCCTAATTGGCAAAATATCTGATTGGTCAATAGACCAATTTGTGGAAGAATATCAGAATTAAATCCGTATTGCGTAAGAGCAGCATAAAAAAAAAATAAGAATTTCTGATTGAGCCGACCGTTTAGCGTGAATGCAGTCGCCGCGACCGTGGGAACAATGTCTTGTCAATTGCGCTATAAAGCTACGGCTTGAATAGAGCCCTAAACCCTTTCTCTGTTCCTATTAGGGTGTAATTTGAAGGATTACACTAAATGTAGTTGCCTGCAGAGCAGGGAGGGAAGGATAGAGGGACCCAGTCAGTCTGGGTCACATGATATCTAGAGGTGGGTGAATGACGCAACACCTGAGCTGTACCTGCCCTCCATTGAACTACCCTGTCCTTGGACATTGGCTACCTTACCTAACACCTGTCTGTCAAAGACCACTAATTCCTCCCCCTCTACGTTCCGTCAATCACGTCGCGACCTGGCTGAGGGAAGTAGGTCACAGAAGGTTCGAGGGTAGCACTTCACTTTCTGCTGAGCAGTCATTGCTTTTGGCCAGGCCATGTCAAACAATAACCTACCCATAGAAATATAATTATACTTCTATGGAATTATAATTGTCCCATCTGCTCTAAAAATGAACAGTCAGTATTTTGTTTCATTGTTTCACTGAATCAGACTGTCAGAGACAGAAAATATAAAACGCCTAGGGTCCCATAGGGACATGAGTTTCAGCCAGGATCAGGGTCACATGCATTGTAAAAGCAAAGGGAGGTTAGGAAATTAAACATGTTCTGTGACAAATGTTTCACCAACTGTAAGATTAGTCCAATCTTTGAATCTACGCATAGATTTACATTTACATTTAAGTCATTTAGCAGACGCTCTTATCCAGAGCGACTTGCATAGATTCTATCAGATCAAGCGTTAACCAGTGATAGTCGACACCTAGCCACTCTTGTGTAGGCTATATAGAAATATTGCCGCTCAAGTTAAATCATTCAACCATAATAGTCTAAACTGGAGGGGGTAATACTAAGCTGTATGGAATTGTTTTAAGGTCATACCAAGGATAATTTTGCTATTTGATTTGGAATTTTAAGACCCCTTGAAGTATCAAAATAATATGAATTATTTGATAAATGAATTTTTGGACTTACTGCTATTAGCTCATACAAACACATTGAATAACAGATTCACGACATGGAACAGATAGTCCCCGCAAAAATAAAGTTTGTTCTGAAGTGGAGGTCTTATATCTGAGCAATATAAGAAAGATCAGGAAACAGAATTTTATTAAACATATATTTAACCCCTTATGTTTAGCACTAAACCGTCTTAAGCCCTGTCCAGGCTGGGGGAGGGTCTACTAAGCTATATAGAATAGTTTTAAGATGATCATACCGTGGATAATTTTGCTATTTGATTAAGGAATGTAAAAAAATCTATATTAAAAACATTATTTGACGAAGAGTTTTATTTGGCCTTACTGCTATTACCCCATACAAACACATTGAATGACATATTCACTACATGGAACAACAGACATGTTCGTGAGCGTCTCACCTTTACACAGAGGGGTGTGAGAATGCCAATGGCGTTTTCTGTTTTGCTCTACGACCCCCAAATGCTCCTTGGGACTTGCATGAACTGTCACATTGGTACTGTACAAACTTAGACGAACAGTACACACGATCAAATATACATATGCATGGACATAGTCACATAAACCACAGACACTACTGTGCATCCATACACTCACTACAGACCAGTGTCAACTTGAATGCTTCTATACTGTCCAGCAAAGACTGTGGTTCTGTCCCAAATGGCACTCTATTTCCCATCTGGAACCCTATGGGGTTCAGCTGCCTCAATCACCTGCTCAATAACAAACAAATGTTGAGCTAAGCTTTCAAAAACTTTTGATAAGCCGTCACAACTGTTCACTGAAACTTGCCAATATTTATACATCTGCCGATATACAAAAAAAATCAAAACTGAGTTCTCATAAATCAACATCCAAAAGAGCAATTGTCAATGATCCAAATGTTTTGTTCTTACATTGTGACAATAACGACGTGAGATCTGCCGCAAGTGTTCAGATAAGCATGAATAACGGTGCAATAAAACGGACGATATCGATACATCGGTAAAATGGCAATATCAGCCGAAAATATCGGTGAAACGATATATCGGTCGGGCTCTAATTATAATATATTAATTGGTTGTTCATGTCTCGTCACGGTAATTAGGCTTCTCCAAGCACTAATGCTGCTGATGGTCATTAGTAGCCTTCAAACTTGCTAACTGCCTGGTACTCAGCACTCTATTGTCCCTCTAATCACTCTGACATCAATGCATGTATTCAAAAATCATTTGCATAACATTTCAAATCAAATGTTATTGGTCACATACACGTGTTAAGCAGATGTTATTTCTGGTGTAGCGAAAAGCAGCCACTGCCAGCTAGCCTACTTCAGCAGTACTGTATCATTTTAATCATTTTAGTCAATAAGATTCTTGCTACGTAAGCTTAACTTTCTGAACATTCGAGACGTGTAGTCCACTTGTCATTCCAATCTCCTTTGCATTAGCGTAGCCTCTTCTGTAGCCTGTCAACTATGTGTCTGTCTATCCCTGTTCTCTCCTCTCTGCACAGACCATACAAACGCTCCACACCGCGTGGCCGCGGCCACCCTAATCTGGTGGTCCCAGCGCGCACGACCCACGTGGAGTTGCAGGTCTCCGGTAGCCTCTGGAACTGCCGATCTGCGGCCAACAAGGCAGAGTTCGTCTCAGCCTATGCCTCCCTCCAGTCCCTCGACTTCTTGGCACTGACGGAAACATGGATCACCACAGATAACACTGCTACTCCCACTGCTCTCTCTTCGTCCGCCCACGTGTTCTCGCACACCCCGAGAGCTTCTGGTCAGCGGGGTGGTGGCACCGGGATCCTCATCTCTCCCAAGTGGTCATTCTCTCTTTCTCCCCTTACCCATCTGTCTATCGCCTCCTTTGAATTCCATGCTGTCACAGTTACCAGCCCTTTCAAGCTTAACACCCTTATCATTTATCGCCCTCCAGGTTCCCTCGGAGAGTTCATCAATGAGCTTGATGCCTTGATAAGCTCCTTTCCTGAGGACGGCTCACCTCTCACAGTTCTGGGCGACTTTAACCTCCCCACGTCTACCTTTGAGATCATTCCTCTCTGCCTCCTTCTTTCCACTCCTCTCCTCTTTTGACCTCACCCTCTCACCTTCCCCCCCTACTCACAAGGCAGGCAATACGCTCGACCTCATCTTTACTAGATGCTGTTCTTCCACTAACCTCATTGCAACTCCCCTCCAAGTCTCCGACCACCACCTTGTATCCTTTTCCCTCTCGCTCTCATCCAACACTTCCCACACTGCCCCTACTCGGATGGTATCGCGCCGTCCCGACCTTCGCTCTCTCTCCCCCGCTACTCTCTCCTCTTCCATCCTATCATCTCTTCCCTCTGCTCAAACCTTCTCCAACCTATCTCCTGATTCTGCCTCCTCAACCCTCCTCTCCTCCCTTTCTGCATCCTTTGACTCTCTATGTCCCCTATCCTCCAGGCCGGCTCGGTCCTCCCCTCCCGCTCCATGGCTCGACGACTCATTGCGAGCTCACAGAACAGGGCTCCGGGCAGCCGAGCGGAAATGGAGGAAAACTCGCCTCCCTGCGGACCTGGCATCCTTTCACTCCCTCCTCTCTACATTTTCCTCCTCTGTCTCTGCTGCTAAAGCCATTTTCTACCACTATAAATTCCAAGCATCTGCCTCTAACCCTAGGAAGCTCTTTGCCACCTTCTCCTCCCTCCTGAATCCTCCTCCCCCCTCCTCCCTCTCTGCAGATGACTTCATCAACCATTTTGAAAAGAAGGTCGACGACATCCGATCCTCGTTTGCTAAGTCAAACGACACCGCTGGTTCTGCTCACACTGCCCTACCCTGTGCTCTGACCTCTTTCTCCCCTCTCTCTCCAGATGAAATCTCGCGTCTTGTGACGGCCGGCCGCCCAACAACGTGCCCGCTTGACCCTATCCCCTCCTCTCTTCTCCAGACCATTTCCGGAGACCTTCTCCCTTACCTCACCTCGCTCATCAACTCATCCCTGACCGCTGGCTACGTCCCTTCCGTCTTCAAGAGAGCGAGAGTTGCACCCCTTCTGAAAAAACCTACACTCGATCCCTCCGATGTCAACAACTACAGACCAGTATCCCTTCTTTCTTTTCTCTCCAAAACTCTTGAACGTGCCGTCCTTGGCCAGCTCTCCCGCTATCTCTCTCAGAATGACCTTCTTGATCCAAATCAGTCAGGTTTCAAGACTAGTCATTCAACTGAGACTGCTCTTCTCTGTATCACGGAGGCGCTCCGCACCGCTAAAGCTAACTCTCTCTCCTCTGCTCTCATCCTTCTAGACCTATCGGCTGCCTTCGATACTGTGAACCATCAGATCCTCCTCTCCACCCTCTCCGAGTTGGGCATCTCCGGCGCGGCCCACGCTTGGATTGCGTCCTACCTGACAGGTCGCTCCTACCAGGTGGCGTGGCGAGAATCTGTCTCCTCACCACGCGCTCTCACCACTGGTGTCCCCCAGGGCTCTGTTCTAGGCCCTCTCCTATTCTCGCTATACACCAAGTCACTTGGCTCTGTCATAACCTCACATGGTCTCTCCTATCATTGCTATGCAGACGACACACAATTAATCTTCTCCTTTCCCCCTTCTGATGACCAGGTGGCGAATCGCATCTCTGCATGTCTGGCAGACATATCAGTGTGGATGACGGATCACCACCTCAAGCTGAACCTCGGCAAGACGGAGCTGCTCTTCCTCCCGGGGAAGGACTGCCCGTTCCATGATCTCGCCATCACGGTTGACAACTCCATTGTGTCCTCCTCCCAGAGCGCTAAGAACCTTGGCGTGATCCTGGACAACACCCTGTCGTTCTCAACTAACATCAAGGCGGTTGCCCGTTCCTGTAGGTTCATGCTCTACAACATCCGCAGAGTACGACCCTGCCTCACACAGGAAGCAGCGCAGGTCCTAATCCAGGCACTTGTCATCTCCCCTCTGGATTACTGCAACTCGCTGTTGGCTGGGCTCCCTGCCTGTGCCATTAAACCCCTACAACTCATCCAGAACGCCGCAGCCCGTCTGGTGTTCAACCTTCCCAAGTTCTCTCATGTCACCCCGCTCCTCCGCTCTCTCCACTGGCTTCCAGTTGAAGCTCGCATCCGCTACAAGACCATGGTGCTTGCCTACGGAGCTGTGAGGGGAACGGCACCTCAGTACCTCCAGGCTCTGATCAGGCCCTACACCCAAACAAGGGCACTGCGTTCATCCACCTCTGGCCTGCTCGCCTCCCTACCACTGAGGAAGTACAGTTCCCGCTCAGCCCAGTCAAAACTGTTCGCTGCTCTGGCCCCCCAATGGTGGAACAAACTCCCTCACGACGCCAGGACAGCGGAGTCAATCACCACCTTCCGGAGACACCTGAAACCCCACCTCTTTAAGGAATACCTAGGATAGGATAAAGTAATCCTTCACACCCCCCCCCTTAAAAGATTTAGATGCACTATTGTAAAGTGGCTGCTCCACTGGTTGTCATAAGGTGAACGCACCAATTTGTATGTCGCTCTGGATAAGAGCGTCTGCTAAATGACTTAAATGTAATGTTAAATGTAAATG
The DNA here is from genome assembly GCF_021184085.1 of Oncorhynchus gorbuscha. NCBI lineage: Eukaryota > Metazoa > Chordata > Actinopteri > Salmoniformes > Salmonidae > Oncorhynchus > Oncorhynchus gorbuscha. The sequence goes on from NC_060178.1 coordinate 43,778,415, forward strand.
TAATGCTTGCGCGAGATGCTTGCGTAGTCTATTGAATTGCGCAAGAAAACAGAGGGAGGCCTCTTATACTCCTCTACTAAAAAGAGGAGAATCAGCTTTCTATAGGCTAGGCCTACTATATTTATTTCTCAACTTTCCTAATATTAAGCACATTGTTTATATTTACAACATGAGTATAGCCTACCTGGCTGGCATGAAAATAAACCACAGGGAAAAGCATCCTCCATTCGCTATTTGCAAAGATTACATATTTTTTTGTGTGTGCAAACTTTTGACTGGTACTGTATATTATTTAGTATATGTAAAGACATTATTAAATCAAGAACAGTCTGATGGATGACAATATTAGCTTATCACTTGTGAATGATGCCCAGCATAAGAAACAATGCCTTTTTTTTGCACACCTCATGTAGCCCATAGCCCTATAGGTTTCTATCACTGATGTGGCCAAATAACTTCTTAAAATTAAGCACATTAATCCGCTTTACAAGGGGTGTAGAGCCTAAGTGGCATACATAAGCGGCGCGTGAGTTTCATGTCTGGGGAAGATAATTTCACCATAAAAATGCACCTTTATAATCAAAGCATTACATCCATAATTGCATTTACGGTCACTTTTGATAATATTTTTTTCTGCTATTGGAACATTCAGGCTTATAGCCTGCTACCATGTGAGCATTGCTGCACTTATAGTGTGAAGAAATAACCTAATAGTTTATCAACATGTTAAGCTAAAGGTTCTGATCTGTTGTGTCAGCCACATTGCATAAAACAGTTTTGATGCTAGTGGTTGTATTAATATGGGATCTATCGCATCCCACAACTGTCCCAGTCTATGTTTGGAATATTTATTTCTTGCACAGAATAGGTCAACCTTTGTACTGTGGGGAATAGTAGATTGAAATAGGCGAGTGCTTTTGCTGTTTGTTAGGCCTACTCATTTTGTTGGCCTATGATATCTTCAATATGCACCTCAGGAATTGGATAAGGATGCATGCAGTTGTGTCCCCGATGTGTCTGCCTTCACTTGTAGCCTGTAAGAAAGACCCAATCACATGATTGAGCGCGCAGCACTCAGGGAGAAGGGCATTATCAAGTGCTTCTCAAATTGTGAATGAGTGACTGATGTTGTGTGTACAGTCTGCGCAAAAACAAAGCAGTGCTCATGCACTCATCATGCGCTCTCTCATCATGCAGCCTTACAATGTATTAAAAATCTAAACATATAGCCCAACGTTTGTAGAACAACTAAAGTTACATTAAATAAAAAACTCTGGGGCGGTATTTCATTTTTGGATAAAAAATGTTCCCGTTTTACACAGGATATTTTGTCACGACAAGATGATCGACTATGCATATAATTGACAGCGTTGGATAGAAAACACTCTAACGTTTCCAAAACTGCAAAGATATTGTCTGTGAGTGCAACAGAACTGATGTTACAGGTGAAACCCAGATAAAAATCCAGTCAGGAAGTGCCCCATATTTTATATGGCTGTGAATGGGCTACGAATGAGCTTACGCTTTCTACGTATTCCCCAAGGTGTCTACAGCATTGTGACGTATTTTTACGCATTTATGTCGAAGAATAGCCGTAAGGGACCACATTGAGCAAGTGGTCACATGATGGCTCCCGCAGAAAATCTTGCGTAAAGTACAGAGGTAGCCATTATTCCAATCGCTTCTAATGAGAAACCAATTGTCCCGGTTGATATATTATCGAATAGACATGTGAAAAACACCATGAGGATTGATTCTAAACAACGTTTGCCATGTTTCTGTCGATATTATGGAGCTAATTTGGGAAAAAAGTTTGGCTTTGTAGTGACCGCATTCTCCGGTCAATTTCTCAGCCAAACTTGAAGAACAAACGTAGCTATTTTGTCTACAAAAATAATATTTTTGGAAAAAAGGAACATTTGCTATCTAACTGGGAGTCTCGTGAGTGCAAACATCCGAAGTTCTTCGAAGGTAAATTATTTAATTTGATTGCTTTTCTTATTTTCGTGAAAATGTTGCCTGCTGCTAGCAGGGCATAATGCTATGCTAGGCTATGATAAACTTACACAAATGCTTGTCTAGCGTTGGCTGTAAAGCATATTTTGAAAAACTGAGATGACAGTATGATTAACAAAAGGCTAAGCTGTGTCTCAATATATTTCATTTGTGATTTTCATGAATAGGAACATTTTCTAGGGATATGCTAATTAGTTTCAGGCGATGATTGCGCACCCGGATCCGGGATGGGTAGTATCAACAGGTACATTAATAACTCTAAATTAAGCGTATAGGAATAACTATTACATTGTTAACCACTCATCACAGAATAGCAGCTTGTGCACGCACACTGCCTCAAATTGTTTGGAGAAAATATCCTTTCTATTTTATTCAGCTTTGTTCAATTGTATTCTTCATATTATTAAATAATGCCACGGAATTCTAAGCAAATCTTGTCTGCTAAATGAACTAGTGTAACCCACAGCCATATGGCATTAGCAGATCAGGACCTAACATATGGAAAGATCAGAGTATGCTATTCTGTTCTTCTGAAATAGACTACATTTTTTTAATATGATGCTTCTTTAGACCTGTCTAAAATAAACAATGGGACAAGGATATCCCTACCGGCCAAACCCTCCCTAACCCGGATGACGCTAGGCCAATTGTGCGTCGCCTCACAGACCTCCCGGTCGCGGCCGGCTGCGACAGAGCCTGGGCACGAACCCAGAGTCTCTGGTGGCACAGCTAGTGCTGCGATGCAGTGCCCTGGACGACTGCACCACCCGGGAGGTGGCCCGTTCTACTAGCATTTAACCTTTTCACACGTACCAACACATGGGTGTGGTCATTCTACGGTGGTCCCTGTAGCATACGATCAAACCGGTGTGATTAGAACACTTACTTAGAATGTCCTGTTTCGGTATGAAGCAACAATCAGCATTTGAGCTGGCCACACTGTTTTTTTCAGAAACATTTTGAACAAACACAGTCCTTATTTTTGGATGCAATGTAGCTAGCATAACACAATCATCCAAACTGAAAAATGTAGGCTATGTCCTAGCTCTAACTGAGGAAATATTGGCATAACACAAGAGGTCATATTTTTATAACTCTCGGCTGACTTTCACGACTTCCGCCGAAGTCGGTTCCTCTCCTTGTTCGGGCGGCGTTCGGTGGTCGACGTCACCGTTTTTTTAGCCATCGCCAATCCACCTTTCATTTTCAATTTGTTTTGTCTTGTTTTCCCACACACCTGGTTTACATTCCCTCATTATTTGACGTGTATATAACCCTCTGTTCACCCCATGTATGTGTGTGGAATTGTTTGTTGTAAGTGTTTTGTGCGTTTCTGACTGGTTGGCAACGGGTTGTTTCAACCCGTATTTTGCTGTTCTGGGTGCCGTTTGTTTTTGCATCATTAAAGTGCTCCGGCTGTTTCCCATTTCTGCTCTCCTGCGCCTGACTTCCCTGCTGCCAGTTACGCACCGCTTACACTGACAGAAAGTACAATATGAATGATTTAGTATTTACAATTAATCACATCACTGGTGAGCTCACCATTCATCGAAATAACTGAGTAAAACACTATCTAGGAATTGAAAGAAATCCGAGGATGGGTAGTGTTGTGACGTTGTATTAGTTAATGTGACGACTGTTGCTCATCGAATGATTACAAGTTTCTAAATGCGTGATTAACTGAATCAAGCAATTATTAACTCATTAACCTGGGGCACCATGGGAAAATTAGTTTTTATTGAGTTTCTATTTCCCAAAGTAACTCATAGAATATCAGAATATCGATTTTACAACAGACGCTAATTAACCAGTTACCTCTACCAATCTCGTTCTGAACGTCGTATAGCCCATGAATCTGCACGAACCCGGGTCTCACTAATGAATTCGTACCACACCAATCTTAGTTTAATATTTATTTACTAAAAAGCTAAACTGATGATAAAATATACACATAGACAAAACACATTATAGGCTATTGATTAGAACTTAGTATAACGGGCCAACACACTATGGCGCATATTACCCACAATGAGGATTTCAAAAGAGAGAGAAAAAAGAAAGGACACAAGAGAAATATACATTTGGGTGAATTTGTCAGCTATGCTATTCTACCCCTAGCCTTGCCCCAAACTGCCGCTCTTATGGGTCAGAATATAATGATATAATTATGTGGGGATGATCTCCGAGGATTCTCTGCGTGCACTGTTCCGCTGTTCGGTGACTCACTTCTCCTGCGCACCTCCCTGCTCAACCTCCCGATGTCAGTGTCCTTTTTGGCTTAGGAGTCTGTTTCCTCACCCTTTTCTCTGGAAGGGTTCTTCTGAGGACAGACATCTCTGTAGCTCAGAGCTCACAGCATAGGAATGAAACCCTTTAGATACCACGATTCGATGGGAGATGGAGGCTAGGTGGTTCGACCTGAATTCACCCACTTAGACACAGCTACTCATCCGTAGTTTGGGCAGAAAAGGATTTCTTTGTCTTCAAACTTGAGTTGCGTTCTGGGTTCGTTGACTTTATTAGACCTTGCTGCAGCTGGGGTCACATAGTCCTGTTGAAAATTCTTTATACTCACAGGTTTTATACCCTTGGGTCAGAAGTGGGCGTAGCCGCCTTTAGGGCAATTCTCTGGACGTACCAAGTTAATGAGGCAAGGTCCAGATTTTACTCAAATCCAATTTTAGACAACTTTAACATTTCATCTTCCCCAAAACATTCTCTTTGATTTGGATATTTTCCATAAAACGTACAATGTATAAATATCAAACATATACTAGGAAAACCCTTCACATTACACTGTTTTCGTAATAACGTAATCTATTAACCTTTAATAACAGAACAAAAATGACATACATTTTCATATTCCATCTATCGTCATGACCACCATTGTGGCTGACGAAAACCATTGTTCCAAAGTCCCTTTAGTTCATGTTTAATGTTCTGAAGCTGGTTCTCCATAGTAACAGGACAAAGGATTTTGTCTGTGGCCTGAGATTTACTAGGGCGTGAGAGACAAATCTGTAGGGTTGTGGTCTCCTGTAACCTGACTTGATCAGGACAGTCATGACAGTAGTTTCTGCGCGACGCCATGCTTGTTTTTTTCCGCACCAACCAAAGATAATAAGAGGAGACAAGATTAGATTGGTCTGTTTATAGTATGCATGTTGAAGGGGGTGTGGGGTCTACGATCATCCACTTCCCTTCATTCACTTCCGGAAGTTTATCTGAAAGATGAGTGAACCATTCCTTCATCTCAATATAACATATTTGGTCTGACAGACGTTTACGTGACACCCAAAATGCATTGTATTATGTCAACAAACATGGCGCCACACATAGCTGGCAAATAGCTAGCTCATTGTAATCAGTACGACCTTCAAAAAACAATTTTACACACATCATAGGTGTCCATTGCAATATATGCATTAATCGGAATCCATTTTTTGTCACCAGTAATTGAAAACATGAACAAAACTGTAAATACATTATGCTCCATACATACTGTACGTACAGTTGAAGTTGGAAGTTTACATACATCGTAGTCAAATACATTTAAACTCCATACATTTTCCACCATTCCTGACATTTAATCCTAGTAAAAAATCCCTATTTTAGGTCAGTTGTGGTCCCATGGTGTTTATACTTGCGTTTCAGGCGTTTGGACATTTCTCCCAAGGATGAACCAGACTTGTGGAGGTCTACAATTGTTTTCTGGGGTCTTGGCTGATTTCTTTTGATTTTCCCATGATGTCAAGCAAAGAGGCACTGAGCTTGAAGGTAGGTCTTGAAACACATCCACAGGTACACCTCCAATTGAATCAAATGATGTCAGTTAGCCTATCAGAAGCTTCTAAAGTCATGACATAATTTTCTGGAATTTTCCAAGCTGTTTAAAGTCAGAGTCAACTTAGTGAATGTAAACTTCTGATCCACTGGAATTGTGATACACTGAATTATAAGTGTCAGTAAACAATTGTTGGAAAAGTTGCTTAGATGTCCTAACCGACTTGCCAAAACTATAGTTTGTGAACAAGACATTTGTGGAGTGGTTGAAAAACTAGTTTTAATGACTCCAACCTAAGTGTATGTAAACATCCGAGTTCAGCTGTACATATATACTGTATGGGCCTACAGTAGAAATGACAACATGATATACAGAAAAGAAGGAACTTACTTTGAAAGGAACGCACACATGTCCAAAGTTATTATGTGTAAGGAAAACAACAATGAAGGCAAAGAGAGCACCAGCAACAAAATGTTCCAATTATTGCAAATATATGCATACTTGATCTGCGCAAACATGAGTGAATTGTGGTGGGTTTTTCTTGCTCAGTAAAGCCTCAAACATAAATTGTCCGCAATGCAGAAATGGGCTACTTCTATGTGAATTAATGAGTAGGCGGAACATACCTCAATTCAAGCTGTTGTTAGAAAACCATTTGAAATTGACAAGTTGAAACATAGCCTATAGATAATTAGCAGGCAGCGTGTGTTAACTGTCCTGTTGTGTAATAATCACATTTTGGAACCGTGAGTGCATTCTGACATCACCTGCATAAAACAACTCAACCTGGGGTGACCATTAGAGATATTTGGAACTCACATGTGAAAAGGTTAAGGGCAGTTGGAGGCCAGGGAAGGAGTGTTGTATGGCATTGAAGCTCGTTTTGGAGGTTTGTTTACACAGTGTCCAAAGAAGGGCCAGATTTATACAGAATGGTGTCGTCTGCGTAGAGGTGGATCAGAGAATTGCCAGCAGCAAGAGCAACATCATTGATATATACAGAGAAAAGAGTTTGCCTGAGAATTGAACCCTGTGGCACCCCCATAGAGACTGCCAGAGGTCCGGACAACAGGCCCTCCAATTTGACATACTGAACTCTATCTGAGAAGTAGTTGGTGAACCAGGTGAGGCAGTCATTTGAGAAACCAAGGCTATTGAGTCTGCGAGTTCCAGCAGTAACCTTATTTTTGATCAAGTAAAGTTTTAAAAAAGGGAACATTTGCCTTTTTAATCCTATTCATTGAATGTCGGTGGATTTATCATCCGATATATATACAGTATATATATATCAGTAAAATGCTGTAATGGAGACGCTTTGAGTCAAGAAGCAGGTGCAGGTGAAACGTTTAAGAACACAACAAACATGAAATGCGACAACATAACAGTGGCGTTTACTCATGAACACAGAAACATTACTGACTGGGGATGGAACCAAAGGGAGTGACAGATATAGGGGAAGTAATCAGGAAGGTATTGAGTCCAGGTGAGTATCATGATCTGCAGGTGCGCGTAATGATGGATACCAGGTGTGCGTAATGATGGTTCCCAGGACCGGTGGTTAGTATACCGGACATAACCCTCCATCCTTCTTGGCCACAAAGAAGAAAACAGCCGATGCAGGAGAAACCTTGATGGAGCGCCTCTTGGATGTAATCCTCCATGGCCTGGGTCTCAGCCACCACCGACAGAGGGTAGATGTGTCTGCACGGAAGTGCTGAACCTGCAAAAAGTCGCGTTTACACAGGAACAATACTGACTGAGGAAGGATCCCAAGGGAGTGACAGATATTGGGGAGGTAATCAGGAAGGGTGAGTATCATGATGATCTGCAGGTGCACGTCATGATGGATGCCAGGTGTGTGTAATGATGGATCCCAGGACCGGTGGGTAGTATACGCCAGGGGAGGAGATGTGACAAATGCCAATACTGGTCATTATGTAAACAGTGTATTATGTAATAACCTTGCTAATAAAACAAGTGATCAGAAAGCAGTTATTTTCATTCAACAGGTTGGAAAATGACCTTTGGAGTACTACTGGTTGATTTGTTCATAAGAAACTGGAACTGGAATTCTCATTTGCAATCTACTCCAAGGCCTTCAAAAAGGTAACAACTAAACAGAATGGAATTGAACTCAATCACAAAGGAAACATAACTCTGAAATGCAGTTATTTCCCTTCTGAAATCGCTCCCCCACATGAGGCGATGTCTGGCTGGGCAGCACGCATAATAGACCACACCACAGTCACACACCCTCTGGCGTTTCTGTCTCTGTGTGTGGCTGAGCTGTTGATCACTAATGTGTGTGTGTGTCTGGCTCTGAGGGAATTAATTATGTAAGATAATAGAAATAGATGCATGTTAACTTCTTTGGGACTGGGGGGCAGTATTGAGTAGCTTGGATAATAAGGTGCCCAGAGTAAACTGCCTTCTACTCAGGCCCAAAAGCTAGAGTATGCATGTAATTAGTAGATTTGGATGGGAAACACTCTGAAGTTTCTAAAACTGTTTGAATGATGTCTGTGAGTATAACAGAACTCATATGGCAGGCAAAAACCTGAGAAACCAATCCAACCAGGAAGTTGGAAATCTGAGGTTTTTAGGTTTTCAAGTCTTTGCCTATCCAATAAACAGTGTCTATGGGGTCATATTGCACTTCCTCCGGCTTCCACTAGATGTCAACAGTCTTTAGAACCTTGTTTGAGGCTTCTACTGTGAAGGAGGAGAGAATGAGAGCTGTTTCAACCAGAGGTCTGACTGAAGGCCATGAGCTGATCACCCGTGCGCCTGTGAGAGGTAGCTGCATCCATTGCATTTCTAAAGACAAAGGAATTCTTCGGCTGGAACATTATTGAAAATGTATGATAAAAACATCATAAAGATTGAATCTATACATCGTTTGACATGTTTCTATGAACTGTAATATAACTTTTCTGACATTTCGCACATTATGCATTTGGATTACTGGGCTAAACGAGCGGACAAAAAAGGAGGTAATTGGACATAAATGATGGACTTTAGTTCTCCCCTGACGTGGGCATTTTTTTCAATATTCCTTTTGTCGTACTGCATTCCATATAAGGCATCAATACCTTATGAAACTTGTACAATATAACCTTAATCTTGTAATAAATCAAATCTAGTGATATATAACTTGACATTCCTTCCATCCATTGTGGGAGGATAACCAACCTTCCAATTAATGGCAATACATTTCTTAGCCACTATAAATGCTAGGTTACACAGTTTCTTCTGATAACAGTCTCCAGTATCAACATTTCCAAGCAAACAAAAACAGGGAGAAATGAAATCTGTAGACATGCTGACAGAAGAACATACTCTGTGGCAGAATTCAGCCAGCCTTCACAAGACCATAGAATATGCAAATATGTCTCCTTTTGTGTTTTACACCTCCGGCAGAATAATTACATTTCCCTGTGCTTGATATTCAGTTTCACTGGCATATAGTACGTTCTAGTCATTTTTGTCTGAGAATATATGAACATGACTGGGCATTCTACCGTACCTGTATCCATTCATTACCATCAATAGCTTTTCTTGCTTGTCTAGTGTTTGCAGCACAGAAAATAGTGTTGTATCTGCAAAAATTAATCTCAGCTCCTTCACAGTGATCTTCCCTCACTGCCTGACCCTGATGAGACCCCTGTCACCATCTGATTCTGCTCAGATGAGGCATAACAAAGAATTACATTGGTGTACACTTATACATTATATCATCCAAGAATAGAATCAATGGTTCAACAATTGAATTTACCATTATTCCCAGATCCCAGAATGTAGCCTACCCATAAATTCAAGATTGGAACATTGTATCCAATCACTGATGGTTATAATATACTGCAAAATTCACCTGAGCTCCGTAGAATGGTCTTCCCTGGCTGTCTGACCCTGCAGGGACACCTTTCACCATCTGATCCTGCTAAGACACGATGAGCATAGTGTTGTGTACTGACTGTGCACCATGACAGTGAAGCCTGTAGAGCTGTTTATACAGTGTCGGTGTGAAAAGTAGGGAATTAGCGAGGGAAACTGACAGATCAATAATAAAAACATACAATGCGCTAAAAAACGTCAGAATATCGGTCTTCAATCATTTGGCCGCTGGTTTCGTAATTTGATTCAGGTCTAGTGTGATGGAGGTAAAAATAATAGCTAAAGTTAGTGAGCTAGCTAGCTAACGTTAGCCAACTTTTGGCACGCTCTGCTAGCTAATGGTGCAATGGTACATCATCAAATGTACTTCTGTTGACAAGAAAAAGGCTACAAAACATTTTCATACACACAACAGCTGTTAGATACTGCTACCTGACTGCTACCTGACAGCACAATACATGGTTGCCATTCCACTCAGGCCAGGTTCATCAACAATGAGACTCCTGTGCAGGCGCACTAATAACAGAGTGATAGCACCGTAATAACAGAAATATAGGGATACTTAAAACATGAACTTAACAATCTCCCACCGGACGTTCCCTTTATAGTCAAACAGTCAGCAAGCTGCTCCTTTGTGGCCCACCTGGAAAACAGCTTTGAGGTGTGAAATCACAGTTGTAGCAAAGCTCTGTGAGCCAACCCAAATGAAGTCATCAGTCATCAACATGACAGGCAAGTACTCCAGTCACATTGCAGTCTTGATCAAGCGAATAGAAGACAGTAGTATCCACTTGTGACATTTTTCCACCTGTGCTCAACATTGTTGCATTGACTTTGTTGTACCAGTAGAGTGATGTATCTGCCAGGCCATACACACTCTTTTTTTTGTTTCCACAGTGTTCCTTCGCTTTTAGCTTCAGGCGGAGGTAGGCCTTGACTGCTCTGTTCCCTGCAAAAATGCAGATTTGATGTTTATGGAATTAATTTTCTTTTTTTTCTGGCAGATCTCTGTCAGCAGCAATCTGAGTGACTCTGAGGTGCATGTCGGTGAATGTTTTGGGAGTTCTTTAGCAGCCAGCTCCTCTAAACCTCTAGCCACTAGATGTGCTTTTGGCACTATTCCAGTTAAGGATTCTTTAAGGGTACACACCCACCTTGTCGAGACACATTTTTGACCAATGTATTTGGCTTCCTCTTTAATTTTTCCTCCAATTACTGAGCTAATCTATCTTAGCTGAGTCAAATGATACATCCATTCAAGTACATTTGTAAGTCGCTCTGGATAAGAGTGTCTGCTAAATGACTTAAATGTAAATGTAAATGTAAGTACATCATCATTTTAAATGTCATTCTGTTTTTCTTGATTTTCCACTGGTTCAATTATGTGATTGTCTATAAGTGACAGGTCAGCTGAACCTGTTGTACCAAAAAGTGTAACTGGTTCAGAGTACTGAAAGTTGTACCAGTTCTGGTGTTTTGTTTTGGCTTTTCCTGCTCGTCTAATGACAGTTGCTGTATGTGGAATACCACTTTCTCTGTCCACGTATTTAACAGTTTGTCCAGTTTTCAGATTGGAATAACCATGTTGTCTTAACACAGATTCCAAGAACACAGGATGAGATGTTACTATCCTTTGTGCAAGCACTTCCAAGAGTTAATGAACAGTGAGCGTGGTGAAATTTGGGGAGCGCATCGTCAGTAGTGTACCTTTGGTTCCTTTTTCTTGTCAACAGAAGTACATTTGATGATGTACCATTGCACCATTAGCTAGCAGAGCGTGCCAAAAGTTGGCTAACGTTAGCTAGCTAGCTCACTAACTTTAGCTATTATTTTTACCTCCATCACACTAGACCTGAATCAAATTACGAAACCAGCGACCAAACGATTGAAGACCGATATTCTGAAGTTTTTTTTTAGCGCATTGTATGTTTTTATAATTAAAAGCAATGGCTGAGAAATTCAACATGGAAGTAAATACAACTGTTGCATACAGTCCATGGAGCAATGGACTTCTGGAGAGACATAATCAAACACTTAGAGATTATGCTGAAAGGGAAGCAAGGCAATGGATGTGACTGGAAATAGCCCTAGATTGGGCTTTGATGGCAAAAAACTCAATGCACAATGTTCATGGCTACAGCCCATACCAACTAGTGTTCTGGCAGAACCCTAATCTTCCCTCTGTGCAGGTTGACAAGCCACCAGCACTAGAAGGGACCAGTGTGAGTGCATGGGTGGGACAACACCTTTCAGCACTACATGCAGCGAGAAAAGTGTTCACTGAAGCAGAGTGTTCAGAGAGAATTCACAGGGCTCTGCATAAACAGCTTTGGCCCATCGATGAGAAGTACGAGACTGGAACCAAAGTGTACTACAAACGAGGTGACTGTTAAGAGTGGAAAGGACCAGGAGTAGTCATTGGCCAAGATGGTGTGGTGATATTTGTGAGGCACGGAGGCACCATTGTCAGGGTGCATCACTCAAGATTGCAGAAAGTAAATTATCAACAAGATGGAGGGGCTGTTGCTGAGAATGAACCTTCTACAGAAAATGAAAAAAGGGACACAACAGACACAAACTTACCAGGTGTCACATCCAAGGATATGGACACTGAAGCTGACGCAGGAAATGGAGCAGAGACCTCTAATCATGACACAGGGAATACTATTGAGCATTCAAATGAGGAAAACATTCAACAACAGCCACATGTGCCCTCTGTTCCATGCCAGCCAACCTCAGGCACATTCTCACAGGGTGTAAAACAAGCCTCACCCAAGGACGCTACACTTGGCGTCACAACCAAGTCCTTAAAAATATTGCGTCCGCCCTGGAGGACAAGCGAGCTGCCACCAACTCCCTACCACCCACAGCAGCATCACACTCCTTACGGACAAACTTTGTCCGCGAAGGGGCTAAACCACCGAAGAGCGGCTCTACACCATTAGAGCGAGACCAGCTGCGCTTGGCCCGCGACTGGAAAATGCTAGCTGACATTGGCCGGCAACTTGTGTTTCCTCCGGAGATCGCAACCACCACCCTAAGACCTGACATGGTGCTCTGGTCCCGTTCACTCAATAAGGTCTACCCTGGGAGGACTCAGTAGATGAGGCTTATGAGCGAAAACATCTGCGTTATGCTGATCTAGCTGCCAAAGCACGGCATCATGGCTGGAACACAGAAGTCCGACCAGTGGAGGTGGGCTGCAGAGGTTTGTGGCAACATCTACAACCAGACTGCTTAGAGACCTGGGAATTAAGGGCCAGAGCCAGCATTCGGCAATCAAAGCTGTATCAGAGGCGGCAGAAGGCAGCAGTCAGTGGCTCTGGATGAAGAGGAAAGACCCCAGCTGGGCCCCGAAGTGAGAGGGCCAGGAGTCATGCGGTCAACAATGCTTGACTCAGGGAGGAGGACGCCCCTGCCATGCATAGTCCCATGGGATGTTGGCTATCAACAACAAGGCAACTCCTATGACTAATTGGGAATGGGACGCAAGCGTAGGATTTATCACCCTGTCGCTGGCCGCCTTTGGGGAGGGTGTATAGTGTGAAAGGCCGAAACACTTTGTGTGATGTCTTTGTCTAAAATGTTTACACAATAGTGGCCTGAGGTAGTAAGTTCAAAGGTCACTGGTTGTTTAAACATCACTGCCTTGCCATTTTTTTATGTCTAGTACAGCCCCCGCCTTCTTGAGGGAAGCTTTGCTTAATATTAAGGGGATATCTTTAGGGACCACCTCTGTTTGAATGTGACGCTTGGTCTGACCAATTTTTGCTGGTATCTTAACTCTCTTGATAGAGTGGACGATTCTCCCATCTCCAAATTTGAAAGCTCTGTTGCTCGGGGTGTCAATCATATTTTGTACTTCTTTCATATTTAGTTCACTGACATAGCTATCATGCCATTTTGCACCACACACTGTGTGTGTACCTGCAGTATCAATCACAGCAGATCCTAAGGATTCAACTATTTAGACCTCAGAATCAGAAGCAGATTGGTTTAAAAACAGTGTAATGTTACACTGCTCTGTCTCTGTGTTTACATTTTCTTCTGTTAGTTTAACTTGTTCATTTTTATGAGGACAGTCTTTAACCCAATGATAAGTGCTTTGACAAAAAGCACATTTTGATCTCCTTCCATATCTGTCCAATGGATTTGTGCCGGGCAATGGCACCTAATCAAAGTTCCCATACCGTCATCCTTGTTCAAATCCTCAACGGATATTTCTAGTGCTGTCTCTCTCGCTCTTCCTTCGAGCGTTAATACCACAGCAAGTGCTTTTCTTGTCCAGATTACTAACCCGTGTCCAGATTCAATGTTCCTTTTTACAACTATCATACGACCTCTTCTCGTCGAAGCGAGGTGTCACATTGTAGTTATTAGCCATCCTCTGCTACCAATGTTAACTTAAAATGACACAACGACAAGGTTCCAGTTTAACAGTGTTTACTCAACCGTATTAGCACACTACATGGATGCCATTCCACTCAGGCCAGGTTCATCAACAATGAGACTCCTGCTCAGGCGCACTAATAACAGAGTGATAGCATCGTAATAACATAAATATCGGGATACTTAAAACATGAACGTAACACACAATACCCCATAATGACAAACTAAAAACATTGTATTTTTTTTGTAAATGTATTAAATATAAAAAAACTTAAATATCACATTTACATAAGAATTCAGACCCTTTACTCAGTTGTTGAAGCACCGTTGGCAGCGACTACAGCCTTGAGTCTTCTTGGGTATGATGCTACAAGCTTGGCACACCTGTAATTGGAGAGTTTCTCCCATTCTTCTGTAACGTAGCAAAATGTGGAAAAGGTCAAGGGGTCTGAATACTTTCCAAATGCACTTTAGCTAGAGGCTAGCTAGAGCTGAACTGGCTGGGGTAACTGCCATCGAACTGCTAGTAGTTCATTCATTTCAGTCAAGAGGGTTGAAATATTTGCTAACGTAAATGTCAGTTACACTACTAGCTCAGCACTGGAAATAAATAGTAGTTTGCCAGCTAGATTAGCAACTAAAGAGTAGCCAGTTTCTGCTCTCCTTGCTTTTACAACTCGTTAAAAAAAAGTGCAACACAGACAGCAGCTGCCTCTGTTGATCTGTCCTGTGCTGGTCCTTTCAGAAGCCTTGCCTTCACACAGCCTGTCCAGCGCTCTCTGTGGTGTCTGTGTGGTCCTAAATCCAGCCATCTCAAACCGGAAAACGGCCTACCCGACCACTCTGAGGCATCTGCATGGTCCTAAAGCACACCGGAGCCGAGTTTTGTATCACAGCACAATGATAAAACTGGGTGGGGGGACAAAAATGTATCTGAATCCCCCAGTCCCCAATGAAAGTTGCTCTCCTGTATTAATCCCCCAAAATGTATTCCATGGATCCCTTGGCCAAATCGAATCTATTAGAAATATTGATAAAATACATTTATTTTTATAGAAAAATGATAAGAGACATGCCTTGCAATAAGAAAAATAAAAATAAATATATTAGGCGAAATGCTGCAACCTTCTTACCAATGGCAAATGCTTCTCCTTTATCATTAGGCATATGTTTAAATGTTTTTATTACCATTATTATAATTCCTGTGCATCAAGCACTTCCATTTCCGTCACTTCCATTTCCATTTCCGCCAAAATAACAATATTCACTTTCCTGTCAAGTTCAACATTGCAAAATACCAACCTTTGCAGAATACTGACACACGCAAGATTTACAGTCTTTTTTGTGCCCACACACCTTTGATAAATGAGGCCCCTGGTCAAAAGTCATCCACTACACTGTATAGGGAATAGGGTGCAAGTTGGGATGCAACCCACGCCTCAGTGGCCACCAACATAAGATATTCAACACAAGGAATAACAGCCTAAGGAATAACAGCCTACTTATCTATTAACCATATAACTTCACAGTAGGCCAAATAAATGAAATATTTAACACAGGAAGCAGTCACACTTTATTTGGATACTATATGTTAATAAGCAACTGCTTGCTAAGGTTACGGTAAGGTTTTGAGTAAGGGCTAGGGTAAGGGTTAAGTTTAGGGTTACGGTTACAGCTAGGGTAAGGGTTAAGTTTAGGGTTACGGTTACAGCTAGGGTAAGGGTTAAGTTTAGGGTTACGGTTACAGCTAGGGTAAGGGTTAAGTTTAGGGTTACGGTTACAGCTAGGGTAAGGGTTAAGTTTAGGGTTACGGTTACAGCTAGGGTAAGGGTTAAGTTTAGGGTTACGGTTACAGCTAGGGCTAGGGTTAAGTTTAGGGTTACGGTTACAGCTAGGGTTAGGGTTAGTAAATAGTTGAAATGTTACCGACAGCCTGTAGAGCATGCACAGATGGACTATCCAAATAAAGTGCTGCCCAGAAAACTACAGTATCAACTAGGCTAAGTTAGACTATTTCTTTCCTCAGTGAGCAGTTTAGTTTTAAAAAAGTACAGAAATAAAACATTGACTATCGCTGTGGGGTTCGTTAATGCAATATCCCAGCAAATATTTCCCAGTCTTAAACAGCAGTTAGGATTCAAACCACAGTATGAAATGACATCCTATTTTAGTCCTATTTTCCATCAACAACATCATGATGAATGAATAAATAACTAGGCCTGGATTCAGTGTCATCTGTGGAACTCTCTTTCTTAAAGCCAACAGCTGTCACCTTTCTTTACCATCAGTGGGAATAAAGAATGAAGCATTTCCCATCCTCCCCCCTGTATACTGGGCATTAGCTGTGCGTGTGCATTAGCTGTGCGTGTGCATTAGCTGTGCGTGTGCATTAGCTGTGCGTGTGCATTAGCTGTGCGTGTGTACAGTACAAGACAGTCTAACTAATAATAAAACCTTGATATGATGACCAGCCAAGAGATAAAAGGATGGAAGAACACAGCATCTTGAACTCATTTAACCACTCATCAAACTGTGTGTGTGTCTGTGTGTGTCTGTCTGTCATTATGCCATTCTACGGTCACAGCAATTGGGCATTTCCAGAAAGAGTTGGACACTGATGAATAATTCAGCTGTTAATCAGTATCACAATAGTTTAAAATGTCTGGCATGGCGATTGTGATGTGATGACACGATTGTGATGAGACAATGAGGTGAAACTAGACTCCCAGGCAGGGTCATGCACCAGAGACCTGCCCAGGCATGCTATTATTACAAAGACCTTTCACTGCACATTGGGCAATTGCAGCAGACGAAAACCGCGTTCCACTCCTATCAGCTAAAAGCAAGAAGAGCGGCACCAATAGGCACGTGATCACCAACACAAGATAATTGTAGAGTGCAGAAATGTTGCCTGGTCCAATGAATCCCGGTTCCTGTTGCGTCATGCTGATGGCAGAGTCAGTATTTGGCGTAAGCAGCATGAGTCCATGGCCCCATCCAGCCTGGTGTTGATGGTACAGAAGAAAATGTCCCGAAGCCATCTCCTGTTTTTGCTTTCTCATTATGGGGTATTGTGTGTAGATTGATGAGGGAAAACAACCATTTAATCCATTTTAGAATAACGTGAAAAAATGTGGAATAAGTCCAGGGGTCTGAATACTTTCCAAATGCACTGTCAATTATTAATGGCTAACAGCATTTCTTCAGCATACAAATGTAATGGTATCTATCAAAGAGTGCAAAGTGCATACATAATATTTTATTGTTTTTTCATCTGAGTTCCACAAATGTTACACCTGCCCTGTCTAATAATTTCCAATCAAGAATGTCTGGGGCAGAGGCTAAGGGTTGATTTGGAATTTACCAGGAGATTGTGGCATTTAGCTCTTACCACAGTTCTACATCTCAACCTCCAGCACCTGAAACAGCGCCTCCTTTAGAGTACAGACACACATCTTCTCAGCTCCCGGGCCTCTTCTGCAGCATTCTTTCTCTCCTCATCCAGTCTTCTCTCTTTCCCTCCATCATCCCTCCTCTGTTCCTTCTGCTGCTGTCCTGGGGAGGGTCTGTGTTTCTGGTGGTCACGGGTCTGGGACAGTGTTACTGCACTGATATTAAATATTTTTGTACTGTTGGAGCTAGGAACACAAGCATTTCGCTACACCCGCAATAACATCTGCTAAATATGTGTATGCAGCCAATAACATTTGATTTGATCTGATTTGTGTGAGGATGGGGTTCTGTGTCCCTGTGTTTTTATAGAGGTCTGTGTGTGTATTTGTGCATGGAGGGGAGTCAGATTGTGGACACCAATAGTTTTGAGCCTGTCCACCTCCTCCACAAGGTTTTTTTCTTATTTTTTACATTTTTATTTCACCTTTATTTAACCAGGTAGGCAAGTTGAGAACAAGTTCTCATTTACAACTGCGACCTGGCCAAGATAAAGCAAAGCAGTTCGACACATATAACAACACAGAGTTACACATGGAGTAAAACAAACATAGAGTCAATCATACAATAGAAAAATAAGTCTATACACAATGTGAGCAAATGAGGTGAGATAAGGGAGGTAAAGGAAATAAATAGCTCATGATGGCAAAGTAAATACAATATAGCAATTAAAACACTGGAATGGTAGATTTGACAGTAGATGAGTGTGCAAAGTAGAAATACTGGGGTGCAAAGGAGCAAAATAAATAAATACAGTAGGAAGAGGTTGTTGTTTGGGCTATTTATAGATGGGCTATGTACAGGTGCAGTGTTCTGTGAGCTGCTCTGACAGCTGGTGCTTAAAGCTAGTGAGGGAGATAAGTGTTTCCAGTTTCAGAGATTTTTGTAGTTCCTTCCAGTCATTGGCAGCAGAGAACTGGAAGGAGAGGCGGCCAAATGAGGAATTGGCTTTGGGGATGACAAGTGAGATATACCCGCGTGCTACCGGTGGGTGCAGCTATGGTGACCAGCGAGCAGAGATAAGGTGGGAATTTACCTAGCAAGGTCTTGTAGATGACCTGGAGCCAGTGGGTTTGGTGACGAGTATGAAGCAAGGGCCAGCCAATGAGAGCATACAGGTCGCAGTGGTGGGTAGTATTGGGGCTTTGGTGACAAAACGGATGGCACTGTGATAGATAGACAGATTTAACTTTGGATTGGAGATTTACAGTTTACAGTCTAACCAGACACGTAGATATTTGTAGTTGTCCACATATTCTAAGTCAGAACCGTCCAGAGTAGTGATGCTGGACGGGCGGGCAGGTGCAGGCAGTGATCGGTTGAAGAGCATGCATTTAGCTTTACTTGTATTTAAGAGCAGTTGGAGGCCACGGAAGGAGAGTTGTATGGCATTGAAGCTCGTCTGGAGGGTTTACAGCTACCCCCCTACTTTTTTCAATTTCCGCCTGAAGACATACCCAAATCTAACTGCCTGTAGCTCAGGCCCAGGACCAAGGATATGCATATTCTTTGAAAGAAAACACTCTGAAGTTTGTGTAAATGTGAATTGAATGTAGGAGAAGATAACACAATAGATCTGTTTTAGATAATACAATGAAAAAAAAAACATATGTTTTTTCATTTTTATTGTTGTATCATCATCTTTGAAATGAACAAGACAAAACAAACATTCAGATAGAATGATGGGGACAATTTCAGTGAAAAACATAAGAGGGCAACAGTACTTGTGCAAAGTTTCAGAATGATAATGTAATGAAGTTCGTCTGTTGTTTGTAGAGAGTCAGACCGAAATGCAGCGTGTAGGTTACTCATGACTTTTAATGAAGATAATAGCGGTACATGAAATAACTGAAAATACGAAAACAACAAACGAGTGAAACTAATTACAGCCTATCTGGTGACTAACACAGAGACAGGTACAATCACCCACGAATTACAACGCGCACTCAGGCTACCTAAATACGGTTCCCAATCCGAGACAACGAGAATCAGCTGACTCCAATTAGGAATCGCCTCAGGCAGCCAAGCCTAACTAGACACACCCCTAATAATACACACTCCCAATTAATACAAACCCCAATACCTATACAACATATAAACCCATGTCACACCCTGGCCTACCCAAACATATAACAAAAACACAAGATACAATGACCAAGGCGTGACAGAACCCCCCCCCCCCTAAGGTGCGGACTCCGGGACGCACCTCCATAGGGAGGGTCCGGGTGGGCGTCTGTCCATGGTGGCGGTTCTGGCTCGGGACGTGGACCCCACTCCATAAATGTCCTAGTTCCTCCCCTTCGCGTCCTAGGATAATCCACCTTCTCCGCCGACCATGGCCTAATAGTCCTCACCCTGATCCCCACATAACTGAGGGGCAGCTCGGGACCGAGGGGCAGCTCGGGACAGAGGGGCAGCTCGGGACAGAGGGGCAGCTCGGGACAGAGGGGCAGCTCAGGACAGAGGGGCATCTCAGGACAGCAGGGCAGCTCAGGACAGAGGGGCATCTCAGGACAGAGGGGCAGCCCGGGATAGAGGGGCAGCCCGGGACCGAAGCAGCCCAGTACTGAGGGGAAGCCCGGTACTGAGAGGGAGCCCAGTACAGAGAGGAAGCCTAGTACTGAAAGGAAGCTCAGTACTGATAGGAAGCTCAGGCAGGTAGTAGGCTCCGGTAAATCCTGGCTGGCTGGTGGACCTGGATGATTCAGGTTGTCTGGCCGATCTAGAAGATCTTGGCAGACTGGCACTTCTGGCGGATTCTGGCAGACTGGCACTTCTGGCGGATCCTGGCAGACTGGTGACGCTGGGCCGACTGGCGGCGCTGGGCAGACAGGAGACTCCGGCAGCGCAGGAGAGGAGAAAGGCTCTGGCTGCGCTGAACAGGTGGGAGACTCCAACAGTGCAGGAGAGGAGAAAAGCTCTGGCTGCGCTGAACAGGCGAGGCGCACTGGATGCGCTGGGCCGACTGGTAGCACTGGTGGCGCTGGACAGACAGGAGACTCCGGCAGCGCAGGAGAGGAGAAAGGCTCTGGCTGCGCTGAACAGGCTGGAGACTCCGATAGCACAGGAGGGGAGAAAAGCACTGGCTGTGCTGAACAGGCGATGCGCACTGGACGTGCTGGGCCGACTGGGAGCACTGGTGGCGCTGGACAGACAGGAGACTCCGGCAGCGCAGGAGAGGAGAAAGGCTCTGGCTGCGCTAAACAGGCGGGAGACTCCGATAGCGCAGGAGAAGAGAACAGCTCTGGTTGCGCTAAACAAGCGGGAGACTCCGGCAGCGCAGGAGGGGAGAAAAGCACTGGCTGCGCTGAACAGGCGAGGCGCACTGGAGGCCTGGTGCGTGGTGCTGGAACTGGTGGTACTTGCGCGAGGACACGCACAGTAAGCCTGGTGCGGGGAGCTGCTACCGGAGGACTGGTGTGTAGAGGTGGCTCTGGATAGACCGGACCGTGCAGGCGCACTGGAGCTCTTGAGCACCGAGCCTGCCCAAGCTTACCTGGCTCGATGCCCACTCTAGCCCGGCCAATAGGAAGGGCTGGTATGTGTCGCAGCTGGCTCTGCACCCGCACTGGAAACACCGTGCGCTCCATAGCATAACACGGTGCCTGCCCGGTCTCTCTAGCCCAACGGTGAGCACAGGGAGTATGCGCAGGTTTCCTACCTGGCATAACTATTCTCCCTTTTAGCGCCCCCCAATATTTTTTTGGGGGTGACTTTCCGGTTTCCAACCGCGTCGCCGTGCTGCCTCCTCATACATGCGCCTCTCCGCTTTAGCTGCTTCTATTTCCTCCTTGGGACGGCGATATTCTCCCGGCTGCACCCAGGGTCCTTTACCGTCTAATTCCTCCTCCCATGTCCAAATCTCCAAATGATGCAGTCTCTCCCATTGCAACTGCTCTTCACGATTAACAGGGAGAGTAGGCTCAGGTCTGTTTCCTGACTCAGCCACTCTCTCTCTGCGCTTTCCCCCATTACCTTCGGTTTTCGCTCTGTATAGCAATGCTTTCCTTCTCGATTCCATACGTGTATAGCCCTCTTTGCATTGCTGTAGGGAATCCCAGGCGGGCTCCTGCACTCGCTCTGGGTCGGCCGCCCACCAGTCGATTTCTTCCCACGTCGTATAATCCCTGCTTCTGCCGTCCATAACGTCCTCCTTTAGATCCTGCCCAGTTCACACGCTGCTCGGTCTGTGAATGGTGGTGGGTGATTCTGTAACGAAGTTCGTCTGTTGTTTGTAGAGAGTCAGACCGAAATGCAGCGTGTAGGTTACTCATGACTTTTAATGAAGATAATAGCGGTACATGAAATAACTGAAAATACGAAAACAACAAACGAGTGAAACTAATTACAGCCTATCTGGTGACTAACACAGAGACAGGTACAATCACCCACGAAATACAACGCGCACTCAGGCTACCTAAATACGGTTCCCAATCCGAGACAACGAGAATCAGCTGACTCCAATTAGGAATCGCCTCAGGCAGCCAAGCCTAACTAGACACACCCCTAATAATACACACTCCCAATTAATACAAACCCCAATACGAAATACAACATATAAACCCATGTCACACCCTGGCCTACCCAAACATATAACAAAAACACAAGATACAATGACCAAGGCGTGACAGATAACTTCCAAAATGAGTGTGCTACATACATTTATCATGAAGTCACCCAGGTGTCCCACACAAGTAGCCCAAATGTACCCAAGTGGCCAAATTGGTGAGGTTATACGTTTGGAATTGAATAACTATCTACAAAATACCAAAATGGTATTCTAACACACCCCCCCAATTTTTTTTAAAGGAAAAAACATGAAGAAAAAAATACATTTTCAAAATAACACTTTCAATATTTGGAAGACCCTCAGTCCTCTACACAATATTGTGCTGCTGATGCCAGGTGCCATAGCAGTAAAGCAGAGGGTCACCAAGCATGTGGTGCAGGTGATGGGGGACTTCATTTAGCAAAGAACACAGCGACGCCTCCATGCTGTGCCCTTTTGCCCCTGAGGCACATCCATGCCTGCAGAAATACATTTGGGCAGATGAACACCACTTGTGGCAGGAGCTGGATGAACCAGCTTCAGTGGGGGATGGACACCTAGGCACCGGGGGCTCCCATTTGGAGTCAGTGTCACTGTGAAAGAAAATGTTCAGTTAGAATAGTTTCACATATGAGCATTGTATCAACAGGTATAATAAACAGATATATATAGAGTACAGGGAACATAAGGTTGAATATATTATTATAGACCTGCTAGATCTACTGTCTAATTTATATTATGACAGACCAGCAAGATCTACTGTCTATTTTATATTATGACATTTCAGCTAGATCTACTGTCTCTATTATAGTATGACAGACCAGCTGTATCTACTGTCTCCATTTCACTTTGGCCATTGTTGTGGATCTGCCCTCCCCTCAACAGCCTCTAATAGACTATTTAATTTCACAAATAATATTTTATATTATTAATTTCAAACAACGGCATTAGCATGAGAAGAACTTACCAGTGCAAAACGATGTCCTCTCCGTTCAAAACATATTCCTCCATTTGGGAAACGCTAAATGAATCGTCCTCCAACAATCTCTGTCTCACTTTCCCGATCAATTTCTTCTAAAATTGTGTGTACATCTGTATATCTAGACTTAGAGTTAGTTTTCCCTGACTTAGTCGCCATACTGATTGATATATAAACAGCTGAAGATGCGCTTTACCAAAACAATGCCGTGCGTAACATGCGTGGCTCCTTCCGGAATGAATCTTCAATGGTGAATGACCCTCTTTACGCCGGAGTTTACTAAATGGGTTGGTCTTCCAACACATAAACATTACATATTGCCGTTTACCTCAGCTCATTGGCTATCTACCCAGCTAGATTTCAAGATGATCAGTGTTCATTGGGTTAAAATACAGTCAATCAACGAAACAGCGGTCATATCATTGGTGCACAATGATGTCATTACTTGCTGTCTTCAAATCGGTTTCTTTCAGTCAAATAATCCCGCAAAATGACCCATCAGGTTTGGTTTCATTGCGAAAAGTCACGTTTAGTGTGTGTATTTACATCGAATGTGTCGTCGAAAATGGAATGAGATGGAATTCACGACACAAGCTGTTCACAAAATGTTTCGTGTTAAGCTATAAAAATGGATTTTATCAAACAAAAGGCCATTCATTGTGTAACAATGAGCATTGGGATTGCAAACAGAGGAAGATTGTCAAAGGTAAACCATTTATTTTAATGCAGTTTGTGATTTTGTTGCGCCTGTGCTGGTCGAAATAGTTGATTTTATGGGGCTCTATCCTCAGATAATTGCAACGTATTATTTTTTGCAACTTATTATTTTTTAATCTGACAACGCAGTTGGATTAGCAAGATTCTAGGCTTTCAAATCATGAGACACTTGTATTTTCATGAATGTTTAATATGACTATTTATGTAGCGATCACCGTATGTTGTCGAATTTCATCCCGCTAACGGGTTCGGTGCGCAGAGAGGTTGAATGGTGTAATCTGTGTAGAGGTGGATCAGAGACTCACCAGCAGCAAGAGCAACATCATTTATATTTACAGAGAAAAGAGTTGGCCCAAGAATTGAACCCTGTGGCACCCCCATAGAGACTGCCAGAGGCCCGGATAACAGGCCCTCAGATTTGACATACTGAACTCTGTCGGAGAAGTAGTTGGTGAACCAGGCGAGGCAATCATTTGAGAAACCAAGGCTGTTGAGTCTGCCGATGAGGATGTGGTGATTGACAGTCAAAAGCCTTGGCCAGGTCAATGAATACGGCTGCACAGTATTGTTTCTTATTGATGGCGGTTAAGATATCGTTTAGAACCTTGAGCGTGGTTGAGGTGCACCCATGACCAGCTCTGAAACCAGATTGCTAGTAATAGGGGTTGCAACAATTTCGGCAGATAATTTTAGAAAGAAAGGGTCCAGATTGTCTAGCCCGGCTGATTTGTGGTTAACCCTACTGAGGGCCTTCACCCCACTCAGCCTGGCCTTAATGCACAGGTTCTTATCGTTACTGTGAACAGACACACAATCACATTAAATCAACCTCTATAAGCAAAGTACTCTCTACAAATGCATTTGACACACAGTGAGACAGAGAGAGTGTGTGTGTGTGTGTGTGTGTGTGTGTGTGTGTGTGTGTGTGTGTGTGTGTGTGTGTGTGTGTGTGTGTGTGTGTGTGTGTGTGTGTGTGTGTGTGTGTGTGTGTGTGTGTGTGTGTGTGTGTGTGTGTGTGTGTGTGTGTGTGTGTGTGTGTGTGCGCCTGACCAGACAGTGTGAGAAGACAGTATGAGAGTCAGCTTGCATAGAGAGAGAGACAGCCCTTTGCCATTGTGAAATGAAGAAGTGAGTACTACTGAAGAACATGCAGTCTCTCTCTTAAACCCACAAACACCACCATATCATATGAAGAGCTATCTGCAGACACACATGCGCACATACACACTTGTCCTGCATACATGTATCTGCAGAGGAGAGTCAGACAGAGACTGCAGCAATGAGCAGCAGTGAAGATTATACTGGAGGTGGCGGGAGGAGGGGGGGGACTCACGTGCAGAGGATGAGCACTCCCTCTAGGTAGAGACTATGGTACTGCAGGCAGTACAGAAGCACTCTGTCATCATTATTCTCAGTATTTAGTCCATCTGTCAAAGAGCGAGAGAGGACAGGAAACGTGAGTCATGACCTGACCATCACATCAGCACTGAAGACACAGAAAGGCTTTATTGTCGGCTAAAGTGAACCTGCTAAGTTACTGCTGACATGTAAAATGGAGTTTGGAAGAGCCGCAGAAAGGGTGAGCTTTTACGTGTGACTGCTTGTCCTTGAAACAAGTAATTTTGTGACACGGCATGCATTGGGTGGAATATCACTATGCCGCTATTGCCACCTGGTGGCAGTACAGCGGAAGTATCATTCAGTCGGTGCCAATGGAGGGAATACATGGGGATGGGGAGGGGATGTCGGGGGCATCAGCAGACAGAGCTGACATAGGGCTGTCATAAGGGACTCACGGCTGCTTTGTGAGGCCTGCTTCATGGACTGGCCCCAGAGGCGAGGTGACTGGGTCTTCAGACAGGTGTAGATGTATTGAACGACAGGGGTGGCCAGGTGGGCTACAGAAGGGTGGAGGGGGAACAGGTCGTTATCCCTTTCAGTCTTGAATTTCAGTCTTGGACCGTTTCCGGACCGATTCCACATTTGGTTAATTATGTTTGTCCTCCATTCACCTATTCAGCCTATTTTACTTCCTCAAAATCCCCAGAATGAATCTAAGATAATTAATGGAATCTGTAATTTTGACGTTTTTGCCAAGGATGTTTTAGCAGTGGTGTAACTTACTTAAGTAAAAATACTTTAAAGTAATAATTGTCGTTTTTTGGGGTGTCTGTACTTTACTTTACTATTTATATTTTTGACAACATTTACCTCACTACATTTCTAAAGAAAATAATGTACATTTAACTCCATGCATTTTGTGCTCACACCCAAATGTACTTGTTACATTTTGAATGCTTAGCAGAACAGGAAAACAGTCAAATTCATGCACTTATCAAGAGAAAATATCTGGTCATCCCTACTGCCTCTGACCTGGAGGACTCACTAAACACAAATGCTTTGTTTGTAAATTATGTCTGAGTGTTGGATTGAGCCCCTGGCTATTAGTAAGAAAATAAACAAGAAAATGGTGCCATCTGGTTGCCTAATATAAGGAATTTAAAAATATTTATACTTTTACTACTCAAATTTATTTTAGCAAATACATTTACTTTTTTAAAACCAAATACTTTTAGACTTTTACCCAAGTAGCATTTTACTGGGTGACTTTCACTTTTACTTGAATCATTTTCTATGAAGGTATCTTTACTTTTACTCAAGTTTGACGATTGGGTACTTTTTCCACCACTGTGTTGAAGTTGCTCAATTTGATGTCTAACTAATGTATTTGGTGTAGTATTTCTCAAGTAAAAAAATGCACAAGGTGTTTAATGTAAACAAAGTCAGAGCTGCTGGGCAGGTCTGTCTCATTGTCTATGCCAGAGTAACTATTTTTTGTAAGGGGGCCACTTTGGGTAGAGACAATCATTCAGATCTTTCCTTTTTCTTCCCTCTTCTTTTTCTTTCCTTTTTCATCCAAAATATCATTCCATTATCCTCAAAATGGCTTGACCTTAACCATGTTTCCATCCAAATGTCACATCAAGGGAAAGGATGCAGTTTATTAGGCTACCGATTCAATACATTATGAAGAACTTCACAAGGTGGTGTAAGTGCACAGTGATAAGGTTGTTGCTCCTTTCAATAAATATGGAGGGTCTTATTCTTGTGACTTAATGATAAATTCTTTGTCAATCGCACTTTTGTCATGTACTAGGCTAAACCCGCACTGTATCTGCAAGTGTCATGTTTTGTCTTATATTGTCTTGTCATTTTGCTTTTCCTTCTGTTCGTTTTCCCCCTGCTGGTCTTTTTAGGTTCGTTCCCCTTTTTCTCTCTCCCTCTCTCTCTCTCTTCTCTCTATCGTTCCGTTCCCGCTCCCAGCTGTTCCTATTCCCCTAATCAATCATTTAGTCTTCCCACACCTGTTCCCTATCTTTTCCCCTGATTAGAGTCCCTATTTCTCCCCTTGTTTTCCGTTTCTGCCCTGTCGGATCCTTGTATATTGTTCACCGTGCTGTGTCTTTGTATCGCCCTGTCGTGTCGTGTTTCCCTCAGATGCTGCGTGGTGAGCAGGTGTCTGAGTCTGCTACGGTCAAGTGCCTTCCCGAGGCAACCTGCAGTTTATTATCGAGTCTCCAGTCAGTTCTCGTGATTACGAGTGAAATTGTTTTTATGCTTTATTTACCGCTCCGATTTGTCTAGGAGTATTGCTATTTCCTTAAACTGGATTAAAGACTCTGTTTTCGCCAAGTCGCTTTTGGGTCCTCATTCACCTGCATAACAGAAGGATCCGACCAAAGAATGGACCCAGCGACTACAGACGCTCGTAACACTGCCGTCAAGATCCAAGGAGCCATGCTCGGCAGACACGAGCAGGAATTGTCTGCTGCTCGTCATGCCATGGATAAACCTGGCCGCTCAGGTTTCCGACCTCTCTGGACAGTTCCAGAGTCTTCGTCTCGTGCCACCTGTTACTTCCTGGTCTGTCGAGCCTCCGGAACCTAGGGTTAATAACCCACCTTGCTACTCCGGGCAGCCCAAGGAGTGCCGCTCCTTTCTCACCCAGTGTGATATTGTGTTCTCTCTCCAACCCAACACATACTCTAGAGAGAGAGCTCGGGTTGCTTACGTCATTTCACTCCTTACTGGCCGGGCTCGAGAGTGGGGCACAGCTATCTGGGAGGCAAGGGCTGATTGTTCAAACAATTACCAGAACTTTAAAGAGGAGATGATTCGGGTTTTTGACCGTTCAGTTTTTGGTAGGGAGGCTTCTAGGGCCCTGGCTTCCCTATGACAAGGTGATCGATCCATAACGGATTACTCTATAGAGTTTCGCACTCTTGCTGCCTCTAGTGACTGGAACGAGCCGGCGCTGCTCGCTCGTTTTCTGGAGGGACTCCACGCAGTGGTCAAAGATGAGATTCTCTCCCGGGAGGTTCCTTCCAGTGTGGACTCTTTGATTGCTCTCGCCATCCGCATAGAACGACGGGTAGATCTTCGTCACCAAGCTCGTGGAAGAGAGCTCGCGTCAACGGTGTTTCCCTGCTCCGCATCGCAACCATCTCCCTCCTCTGGCTCAGAGACTGAGCCCATGCAGCTGGGAGGTATTCGCATCTCGACTAAGGAGAGGGAACGGAGGATCACCAACCGCCTGTGCCTCTATTGCGGATTTGATGGACATTTTGTCAATTCATGTCCAGTAAAGCCAGAGCTCATCAGTAAGCGGAGGGCTACTGGTGAGCGCTACTACTCAGGTCTCTCCATCTAGATCCTGTACTACTATGTCGGTCCATCTACGCTGGACCGGTTCGGGTGCTACATGCAGTGCCTTGATAGACTCTGGGGCTGAGGGTTGTTTCATGGACGAAGCATGGGCTCGGAAACATGACATTCCTTTCAGACAGTTAGACAAGCCTACGCCCATGTTCGCCTTAGATGGTAGTCATCTTCCCAGTATCAGATTTGAGACACTACCTTTAACCCTCACAGTATCTGGTAACCACAGTGAGACTATTTCTTTTTTGATTTTTCGTTCACCTTTTACACCTGTTGTTTTGGGTCATCCCTGGCTAGTATGTCATAATCCTTCTATTAATTGGTCTAGTAATTCTATCCTATCCTGGAACGTTTCTTGTCATGTGAAGTGTTTAATGTCTGCCATCCCTCCCATTTCTTCTGTCCCCACTTCTCAGGAGAAACCTGGCGATTTGACAGGAGTGCCGGAGGAATATCATGATCTGCGCACGGTCTTCAGTCGGTCCCGAGCCAACTCCCTTCCTCCTCACCGGTCGTATGATTGTAGTATTGATCTCCTTCCGGGGACCACTCCTCCTCGGGGTAGACTATACTCTCTATCGGCTCCCGAACGTAAGGCTCTCGAGGATTATTTGTCTGTGTCTCTTGACGCCGGTACCATAGTGCCTTCTTCCTCTCCGGCCGGGGCGGGGTTTTTTTGTTAAGAAAAAGGACGGTACTCTGCGCCCCTGCGTGGATTATCGAGGGCTGAATGACATAACGGTTAAGAATCGTTATCCGCTTCCCCTTATGTCATCAGCCTTCGAGATTCTGCAGGGAGCCAAGTGCTTTACTAAGTTGGACCTTCGTAACGCTTACCATCTCGTGCGCATCAGAGAGGGGGACGAGTGGAAAACGGCGTTTAACACTCCGTTAGGGCATTTTGAGTACCGGGTTCTGCCGTTTGGTCTCGCCAATGCGCCAGCTGTTTTTCAGGCATAAGTTAATAATGTTCTGAGAGACATGCTGAACATCTTTGTTTTTGTCTATCTTGACGATATCCTGATTTTTTCACCGTCACTCGAGATTCATGTTCAGCACGTTCGACGTGTTCTCCAGCGCCTTTTAGGGAATTGTCTCTACGTGAAGGCTGAGAAGTGCTCTTTTCATGTCTCCTCCGTTACTTTTCTCGGTTCCGTTATTTCCGCTGAAGGCATTCAGATGGATTCCGCTAAGATCCAAGCTGTCAGTGATTGGCCCGTTCCAAGGTCACGTGTCGAGTTGCAGCGCTTTCTAGGTTTCGCTAATTTCTATCGGCGTTTCATTCGTAATTTCGGTCAAGTTGCTGCCCCTCTCACAGCTCTTACTTCTGTCAAGACGTGTTTTAAGTGGTCCGGTTCCGCCCAGGGAGCTTTTGATCTTCTAAAATAACGTTTACGTCCGCTCCTATCCTCGTTACTCCTGACGTCACTAGACAATTCATTGTCGAGGTTGACGCTTCAGAGGTAGGCGTGGGAGCCATTCTATCCCAGCGCTTCCAGTCTGACGATAAGGTTCATCCTTGCGCTTATTTTTCTCGTCGCCTGTCGCCATCTGAACGCAACTATGATGTGGGTAACCGCGAACTGCTCGCCATCCGCTTAGCCCTAGGCGAATGGCGACAGTGGTTGGAGGGGGCGACCGTTCCTTTTGTCGTTTGGACAGACCATAAGAACCTTGAGTACATCCGTTCTGCCAAACGACTTAATGCTCGTCAAGCTCGTTGGGCGTTGTTTTTAGCTCGTTTCGAGTTTGTGATTTCTTACCGTCCGGGTAGCAAGAACACCAAGCCTGATGCCTTATCCCGTCTTTTTAGTTCTTCTGTGGCTTCTACTGATCCCGAGGGGATTCTTCCTTATGGGCGTGTTGTCGGGTTGACAGTCTGGGGAATTGAAAGACAGGTTAAGCAAGCACTCACGCACACTGCGTCGCCGCGCGCTTGTCCTAGTAACCTTCTTTTCGTTCCTGTTTCCACTCGTCTGGCTGTTCTTCAGTGGGCTCACTCTGCCAAGTTAGCTGGTCATCCCGGTGTTCGAGGCACTCTTGCTTCTATTCGCCAGCGCTTTTGGTGGCCGACTCAGGAGCATGACACGCGCCGTTTCGTGGCTGCTTGTTCGGACTGCGCGCAGACTAAGTCAGGTAACTCTCCTCCTGCCGGTCGTCTCAGACCGCTCCCCATTCCTTCTCGACCATGGTCTCACATCGCCCTAGACTTCATTACCGGTCTGCCTTTGTCTGCGGGGAAGACTGTGATTCTTACGGTTGTCGATAGGTTCTCTAAGGCGGCACATTTCATTCCCCTCGCTAAACTTCCTTCCGCTAAGGAGACGGCACAAATCATCATCGAGAATGTGTTCAGAATTCATGGCCTCCCGTTAGATGCCGTTTCAGACAGAGGCCCGCAATTCACGTCACAGTTTTGGAGGGAGTTCTGTCGTTTGATTGGTGCGTCCGTCAGTCTCTCTTCCGGGTTTCATCCCCAGTCTAACGGTCAAGCAGAGAGGGCCAATCAGACGATTGGTCGCATACTACGCAGCCTTTCTTTCAGAAACCCTGCTCACAACTCGCTTCCTTCGTCTGCTACCGGGTTATCTCCGTTTCAGAGTAGTCTGGGTTACCAGCCTCCTCTGTTCTCATCCCAGCTTGCCGAGTCCAGCGTTCCCTCCGCTCAAGCGTTTGTCCAACGTTGTGAGCGCACCTGGAGGAGGGTGAGGTCTGCACTTTGCCGTTACAGGGCACAGACTGTGAGAGCCGCCAATAAACGTAGGATTAAGAGTCCTAGGTATTGTTGCGGCCAGAGAGTGTGGCTTTCCACTCGCAAACTTCCTCTTACGACAGCCTCTCGTAAGTTGACTCCGCGGTTCATTGGTCCGTTCCGTGTCTCCCAGGTCGTCAATCCTGTCGCTGTGCGACTGCTTCTTCCGCGACATCTTCGTCGCGTCCACCCTGTCTTCCATGTCTCCTGTGTCAAGCCCTTTCTTCGCACCCCGTTCGTCTTCCCTCCCCCCTCCCGTCCTTGTCGAGCGCACCTATTTACAAGGTACGTAGGATCATGGACATGCGTTCTCGGGGACGGGGTCACCAATACTTAGTGGATTGGGAGGGTTACGGTCCTGAGGAGAGGAGTTGGGTTCCGTCTCGGGACGTGCAGGACCGTTCACTGATTGATGATTTCCTCCGTTGCCGCCAGGATTCCTCCTCGAGTGCGCCAGGAGGCGCTCGGTGAGTGGGGGGGTACTGTCATGTTTTGTCTTATATTGTCTTGTCATTTTGCTTTTCCTTCTGTTCGTTTTCCCCCTGCTGGTCTTTTTAGGTTCGTTCCCCTTTTTCTCTCTCCCTCTCTCTCTCTTCTCTCTATCGTTCCGTTCCTGCTCCCAGCTGTTCCTATTCCCCTAATCAATCATTTAGTCTTCCCACACCTGTTCCCTATCTTTTCCCCTGATTAGAGTCCCTATTTCTCCCCTTGTTTTCCGTTTCTGCCCTGTCGGATCCTTGTATATTGTTCACCGTGCTGTGTCTTTGTATCGCCCTGTCGTGTCGTGTTTCCCTCAGATGCTGCGTGGTGAGCAGGTGTCTGAGTCTGCTACGGTCAAGTGCCTTCCCGAGGCAACCTGCAGTTTATTATCGAGTCTCCAGTCAGTTCTCGTGATTACGAGTGAAATTGTTTTTATGCTTTATTTACCGCTCCGATTTGTCTAGGAGTATTGCTATTTCCTTAAACTGGATTAAAGACTCTGTTTTCGCCAAGTCGCTTTTGGGTCCTCATTCACCTGCATAACAGCAAGCTGTAGGCTAGAGCGCACATACCAATACCTGTGTGCACATTCACTATTGGCTACGTAGCAACATTTGTTGTGACTAAACCATCAGTAGGCACAGAGTTGAAAATGCGATAGAAACTCATTTCACTTGTATTTTTTTATTCGGCACATGGGAATTTAACCTCAAACTTGATTTTTATATGCTCTACATATTTACACACATAACAAGTCAATTGGATGGAAACACAACTCTGCTGCTTAGGAAAGAGCTAGTGACCCTTGGCATAGGCCACTGTTGATTGTGATGATGGATGCATTTTCATTGAAGTAAAACTAAAGTTAGAGGAAAAAGAATATGCCTATAGTGAAAAGCCTACAAGGAGAATATATGTTTTAATGTTGTATTGGAAGATGAGAAGAATGTTGGCACTGCCAAATGCAGGCTACTGTACAACTCCATATTCAGGTGGGATGCAATTTTTTACTTACATTTATTTATAATATATATTTTTTTGTATTATTATTGCTGTATGTCATTGTTATTATTGTAAGCCTATTTATTAATCGAAACCAGATTTTGAAATATGCAAAACCTGTTTTGTTTAATTCTGTTGAGACATTTTCATTGGTTAAGTTACATTTGATCTGTCTTTTTATTTGTGTGCTCCATATTTAGTTAGGTTATAAGTAGGTCTGTTGTAAAATAAATAACATTAGCCTATTTCTGTCATTTGTTGAGTACGATAGGCACTTGCTTTTGTTGGTAATTGCGGCAATATAGCCTGTTCAGAGCTTTGTAAAGGTTTAAACCATATTTCATTTTGTTGAGTCATTTTCTTTTGCCTAATTAAGTTCAAACTGTTATGTTGTGTTTGCCGTAAGATAATAGCCTACTCCTATATTCCCTATAAACAATGGCTTGACTTACTTTTTGATATTACCCTAATAAAGTTAAGAAACATTTGTGGTTTGCTGTGGTGTGGCTATTATTAAGCTTTAGCTACTTTAAGCCTATGATATGAAGTGGTGTGTGGTGTGGCTATTATTAAGCTTTAGCTACCATAAGCCTATGATATGAAGGCTGTGCACACCAGCGCTCCAACTGACTCTGACAGTTGAACTTGATGTGAGGAAGAATGTTTCACGCCTATCAGATTTATACCTTTTAATCTAACAATATAATGCTTATACAGTGCCTTGCAAAAGTATTCGGCCCCCTTGAACTTTGCAACCTTTTGCCACATTTCAGGCTTCAAACAAAGATATAAAACTGTATTTTTTGTGAAGAATCAACAACAAGTGGGACACAATCATGAAGTGGAACGGCATTTATTGGATATTTCAAACTTTTTTAACAAATCAAAAACTGAAAAATTGGGCGTGCAAAATTATTCAGCCCCTTTACTTTCAGTGCAGCAAACTCTCTCCAGAAGTTCAGTGAGGATCTCTGAATGATCCAATGTTGACCTAAATGACTAATGATGATAAATACAATCCACCTGTGTGTAATCAAGTCTCCGTATAAATGCACCCGCACTGTGATAGTCTCAGAGGTCTGTTAAAAGCGCAGAGAGCATCATGAAGAACAAGGAACACACCAGGCAGGTCTGAGATACTGTTGTGAAGAAGTTTAAAGCCGGATTTGGATACAAAAAGATTTCCCAAGCTTTAAACATCCCAAGGAGCACTGTGCAAGTGATAATATTGAAATGGTAGGAGTATCAGACCACTGCAAATCTACCAAGACCTGGCCGTCCCTCTAAACTTTCAGCTCATACAAGGAGAAGACTGATCAGAGATGCAGCCAAGAGGCCCATGATCACTCTGGATGAACTGCAGAGATCTACAGCTGAGGTGGGAGACTCTGTCCATAGGACAACAATCAGTCGTATATTGCACAAATCTGGCCTTTATGGAAGAGTGGCAAGAATAAAGCCATTTCTTAAAGATATCCATAAAAATTGTTGTTTAAAGTTTGCCACAAGCCACCTGGGAGACACACCAAACATGTGGAAGAAGGTGCTCTGGTCAGATGAAACCAAAATTGAACTTTTTGGCAACAATGCAAAACGTTATGTTTTGCGTAAAAGCAACACAGCTAATCACCCTGAACACAACATCCCCACTGTCAAACATGGTGGTGGCAGCATCATGGTTTGGGCCTGCTTTGCTTCAGCAGGGACAGGGAAGATGGTTAAAATTGATGGGAAGATGGATGGAGCCAAATACAGGACCATTCTGGAAGAAAACCTGATGGAGTCTGCAAAAGACCTGAGACTGGGACGGAGATTTGTCTTCCAACAAGACAATGATCCAAAACATAAAGCAAAATCTACAATGGAATGGTTCAAAAATAAACATATCCAGGTGTTAGAATGGCCAAGTCAAAGTCCAGACCTGAATCCAATCGAGAATCTGTGGAAAGAACTGAAAACTGCTGTTCACAAATGCTCTCCATCCAACCTCACTGAGCTCGAGCTGTTTTGCAAGGAGGAATGGGAAAAAATGTCAGTCTCTTGATGTGCAAAACTGATAGAGACATACCCCAAGCGACTTACAGCTGTAATCGCAGCAAAAGGTGGCGCAACAAAGTATTAACTTAAGGGGGCTGAATAATTTTGCACGCCCAATTTTTCAGTTTTTGATTTGTTAAAAAAGTTTGAAATATCCAATAAATGTCGTTCCACTTCATGATTGTGTCCCACTTGTTGGTGATTCTTCACAAAAAATACAGTTTTATATCTTTATGTTTGAAGCCTGAAATGTGGCAAAAGGGCGCAAAGTTCAAGGGGGCCGAATACTTTCGCAAGGCACTGTAGATAATGCTTATCTTCATACAAAATATTTGGATAAACAATGTGCAATTAAGTTCTTTCTGTAAGTATATCTGTATAGCAGATGCAGTAGCCATCTGCCATAAAGAAGTGCATGTTGGTGGTATTGCAAGCTGCTGGCATATCTCTATCGCTGTCTCTCGCTCTATCACTCTAGGGATAGGCCTACACTTCTCTTCCTTTATATAGGCTATATTAAAAAATATATACAGTACCAGTCAAAAGTTTGGACACACCTACTCATTCAAGGTTTTTTATTTTTATTTTTTACTATTTTCTACATTGTAGAATAATAGTGAAGACATCTAAACTATGAAATAACATATGGGTACATGTAGTGACTAAAAAAGTGTCAAACAAATCAAAATATATTTTAGATCTTTTCCTTGATGATAGCTTTGCACACTCTTGGTATTCTCTACCAGAGTCTTTTACAACAGAAGGAGTTCACAAATTCACTCTGTGGTCCAACTCATCCCAAAACATCTCAATTCGGTTGAGGTCGGGTGATTCTGGACGCCAGGACATCTGATGCAGCACTCCATCACTCTCCTTGGTCAAATAGCCCTTACACAACATGGAGGTGTGTTGGGTCATTGTCCTGTTGAAAAACAAATGATAGTGACACTAGGTGCAAACCAGATGGGATGGCGTATCGCTGCAGAATCCTGTGGTAGCCAAGTTGGTTATAAGTGTGCCTTGAATTCTAAATAAATCACAGACAGTTTCACCAGCAAAGCACCATAATATATAAATAATATATGCCATTTAGCAGACACTTTTATCCAAAGCGACTTACAGTCATGTGTGCATACATTCTACGTATGGGTGGTCCCGGGGATCGAACCCACTACCCTGGCGTTACAAGCGCCATGCTCTACCAACTGAGCTACAGAGGACCATCACACCTCCTCCTCCATGCTTCATGGTGGGAACCACACATGCAGAGATAATCCGTTCACCTACACTACGTCTTACAAAGACACGGCAGTTGGAACCAAAAATCTAAAGTTTGGACTCATCAGACCAAATGACAGATTTCCACCTGTCTAATGTCCATTGCTCGTGTTTCTTGACCCAAGCAAGTCTCTTCTTCTCATTGGTGTCCTTTTGTAGTGGTTTCTTTGCAGCAATTCGACCATTAAGGCCTGATTCATGGGTTATCCTCTGAACAGTTGATGTTGAGTCTGTCACTTGTGTCTGTCACTTGAACTTTGAAGAATTTACTTGGGCTGCAATTTCTGAGGTTGGTAACTCTAATTGATTTATCCTCTGCAGCAGAGGTAACTCTGGGTCTTCCTTTCCTGTGGCGGTCCTCATGAGAGAGTCAGTTTCATCATATCACTTGATAGTTTTTGCGACTGCACTTGAAGCAACTTTCAAAGTTCTTGAAATTTTCCGTATTGACTGTCCGTCATGTCTTAAAGTAATGGACTGTCATTTCTCTTTGCTTATTTGAGTTGTTTTGCAATAATATGGACTTGGTCTTTCACCAAATAGGGCTATCTTCTGTATACCACCCCTATTTAACCTTTATTTAACTAGACAAGTCAGTTAAGAACAAATTCTTATTTTACAATGGCAGCCTACCCTGGCCAGACACTCCCCTAAACCGGACTGCGCTGGGCCAATTGTATGCCGCCCTATGGGACTCCCGATCACAGCCAGTTGTGATACCACCTGGGATCGAACCAGGGTCTGTAGTGATGCCTCTAGCACTGAGATGAGGTGCCTTAGACCACTGCGCCACTCGGGAGCCCGACCCTACCTTGTCACAACACAACTGATTGGCTCAAACGCATTAAGGAAAGAAATTCCACAAATTAACTTTTAACAAGGCACATCTGTTAATTGAAATGCATTCCAGGTGACTACCTCATGAAGCTGGTTGCGAGAATGCCATGTGTGTGCAAAGTTGTCATCGAGGCAAAGGGTGTACTACTTTAAATCATTATTTTGACTGGTACTGTATATTTTGACTGGTACTGAATTTTATGGACTGGTAATGTATATTAATATCACAGGCTGACCACACCGCTTGCGTCGCATGCCTGAGTGTTGCAAAATAAATGTAGATATATCTATATTATTCAAATATTGCACCCACTGCTTGCGCATTGCCAAGGGCTAAAATAGAAGTCAGTTCTATTTGTGACGCACTCGCGCTGCAAGTCCTGCCTCTCCCATCTCCTCGTTGGTTTCTAATTAAGCACCTGGGACCTGGGAGAGAACATGTGATGCTGGTGCAGTACATACGGCCTACAAAGTTAACTAATTTGATTTACATTTTGAAATATACAGGGCCTATTTTACATTTTTTATAATTATATATACACTGCTCAAAAAAATAAAGGGAACACTTAAACAACACAACGTAACTCCAAGTCAATCACACTTCTGTGAAATCAAACTGTTCACTTAGGAAGCAACACCGATTGACAATCAATTTCACATTCTGTTGTGCAAATGGAATAGATAACAGGTGGAAATTATAGGCAATTAGCAAGACACCCCCAATAAAGGAGTGGTTTGCAGGTGGTAACCACAGACCACTTCTCAGTTCCTATGCTTCCTGGCTGATGTTTTGGTCACTTTTGAATGCTGACGGTGCTTTCACTCTAGTGGTAGCATGAGACGGAGTCTACAACCCACACAAGTGGCTCAGGTAGTGCAGCTCATCCAGGATGGCACATGAATGCGAGCTGTGGCAAGAAGGTTTGCTGTGTCTGTCAGCGTAGTGTCCAGAGCATGGAGGCGCTACCAGGAGACAGGCCAGTACATCAGGAGACGTGGAGGAGGCCGTAGGAGGGCAACAACCCAGCAGCAGGACCGCTACCTCCGTCTTTGTGCAAGGAGGAGCAGGAGGAGCACTGCCAGAGCCCTGCAAAATGACCTCCAGCAGGCCACAAATGTGCATGTGTCTGCTCAAACAGTCAGAAACAGACTCCATGAGGGTGGTATGAGGGCCCGACGTCCACAGGTGGGAGTTGTGCTTTACAGCCCAACACCGTGCAGGACGTTTGGCATTTGCCAGAGAACACCAAGATTGGCAAATTCGCCACTGGTGCCCTGTGCTCTTCACAGATGAAAGCAGGTTCACTCTGAGCACATGTGACAGACGTGACAGTCTGGAGACGCCGTGGAGAACGTCCTGCTGCCTGCAACATCCTCCAGCATGACTGGTTTGGCGGTGGGTCAGTCATGGTGTGGGGTGGCATTTCTTTGGGGGGCCACACAGCCCTCCATGTGCTCGCCAGAGATCCGCAGACCCCATGTGAGACCATATGCTGGTGCGGTTGGCCCTGGGTTCCTCCTAATGCAAGACAATGCTAGACCTCATGTGGCTGGAGTGTGTCAGCAGTTCCTGCAAGAGGAAGGCATTGATGCTATGGACTGGCCCGCCCGTTCCCCAGACCTGAATCCAAATGAGCATATCTGGGACATCATGTCTCGCTCCATCCACCAACGCCACGTTGCACCACAGACTGTCCAGGAGTTGGCGGATGCTTTTGTCCAGGTCTGGGAGGAGATCCCACCTCATTAGGAGCATGCCCATGCGTTGTAGGGAGGTCATATTGGCACGTGGAGGCCACACACACTACTGAGCCTCATTTTTACTTGTTTTAAGGACATTACATCAAAGTTGGATCAGCCTGTAGTGTGGTTTTCTACTTAAATTTTGAGTGTGACTCCAAATCCAGACCTCCATGGGTTGATAAATTTGATTTCCATTGATTATTTGTGTGATTTTGTTGTCAGCACATTCAACTATGTAAAGAAATAAATTATTTAATAAGAATATTTCATTCATTCAGATCTAGGATGTGTTATTTTAGTGTTCCCTTTATTTTTTTGAGCAGTGTATTTATAATATTTACCCTAATGTTGTACAAAGTGCGTATTAGCCTACCTACCTCCTCTTTCAATTGTTGCTTCATTCCTTCCAACATTTAGATGAAATGTTTCCTTGTCCTGATTTTCATCATTTTAATGACATGCTTGAATAACATCATTGTAATGACCTGCTTGAATAATATAGGACTACAATAAGATGGAGATGGCTTTATTTTCTCTTCATGAAGATTTAATTGTTAGGAGTCTGAACAAATAACCACTGTAAACCCCAATACATTTTTAACTCAAATACTTCTAGTAAGTGGTACTCAAAGTCATTTTTACTTAAAATGTTTGTTTTACTATCCCTGATGTCCTTACACAGCTCTCTTGTCTTGGCCATTGTGGAGAGGTTGGAGTCTGTTTGATTGAGTGTGTTGACAGGTGTCTTTTATACAGGTAACGAGTTCAAACAGGTGCAGTTAATACATGTAATGAGTGGAGAACAGGAGGGCTTCTTAAAGAAAAACTAACAGGTCTGTGAGAGCCGGAATTCTTACTGGTTGGTAGGTGATCAAATACTTATGTCATGCAATAAAATGCAAATAAATTACTTAAAAATCATACAATGTGATTTTCTGGATTTTTGTTTTAGATTCCTTCTCTCACAGTTGAAGTGTACCTGTGATAAAAAATTACAGACCTCTACATGCTTTGTAAGTAGGAAAACCTGCAAAATCAGCAATGTATCAAATACTTGTTCTCCCCACTGTATATATACTTAGGTGTATATATATACATCAATTTTGAACAGGATTATCTATTTTGGATGCAATTTGAATGGAATTGAGAGAGAGAGAGAAACAATGACAAAGTACTCGCATGCACTCTGATTTAAAGCAACAATATTCAAGTGATGTGCGGTTTTAAAACTCTACAACTGAAATAAATAAATCTTTCAAATTAAAAAAATAAGTAGACCCATGAAAGCCAGAGCAAGATGTGTAAATTAGACACACATGTATTCCTTATATATGTTTCCCAACCCTGTTCATCAAGTACCACCAACAGTAAACATTTTTATTGTAACCCTGGACAAGCGCACCTGATTCAACTTGTCAACTAATCATCAAGCCCTCGATGAGCTGAATGAGGTGTGTTTTCCCAGGGCTACCAACACAATCTCATGCTCAATTTGTGTGTATATGTGTACAAAACAGCTTTTGTGCGTTTTGTGTGGCTTAATTCGAGTGAAAACACACATAGTGTTGTGTGATTTAATTAGTAGGAAAAAAAACATGTTTGCATCTTCATTAATAGGAAAATACATTTTTGGGGGGCAACTTCGGAACAATCTTTTGAAAGTTATTAGAGCAGTGCATGATGGGAAATGGTGTTCTACACTGCCTTTTTTGTATGCCCTTGGGCAGTGGCAGTAGGCCTACAGTGGTAGCATATGCCTTGTTACAATAGCCTAAGTATATAACATGATTGAGACAACCATAATAATCCCCATGAAATGGCCTTGGAAGTACCATAAGTGTAAATCAAATCAAATGTTATTGGTCACATACATGTATTTAGCAGATATTATTGCGGGGGTAGCGAAATACTTGTGCTTCTAGCTCTGACAGTGCAGTAATATCTAACAAATAAAATTGAACAGTGTCACAACATATACCCAAAATCTAAGCAAGGAATGGTTTAAGAATATATATACATATACACTACCATTCAAAAGTTTAGGGTCACTTCGAAATGCCCTTGTTTTTGAAAGAAAAGCACATTTGTTTGTCCATTAAAAATGACATCAAATTGATCAGAATTTTTTTATTTCACCTTTATTTAACCAGGTAGGCTAGTTGAGAACAAGTTCTCATTTGCAACTGCGACCTGGCCAAGATAAAGCATAGCAGTGTGAACAGACAACACAGAGGTACACAGGGAGTAAAAAATTAACAAGTCAATAACACAGTAGAAAAAAAATGGGCAGTCTATATACAATGTGTGCAAAAGGCATGAGGAGGTAGGCGAATAATTCAATTTTGCAGATTAACACTGGAGTGATAAATGATCAGATGGTCATGTACAGGTAGAGATATTGGTGTGCAAAAGAGCAGAAAAGTAAATAAATAAAAAACAGTGTAAAAACAGTATGGGAATGAGGTAGGTGAAAATGGGTGGGCTATTTACCAATAGACTATGTACAGCTGCAGCGATCGGTTAGCTGCTCGGATAGCTGATGTTTGAAGTTGGTGAGGGAGATAAAAGTCTCCAACTTCAGCGATTTTTGCAGTTCGTTCCAGTCACAGGCAGCAGATTACTGGAACGAAAGGCGGCCAAATGAGGTGTTGGCTTTAGGGATGATCAGTGAGATACACCTGCTGGAGCGCGTGCTACGGATGGGTGTTGCCATCGTGACCAGTGAACTGAGATAAGGCGGAGCTTTACCTAGCATGGACTTGTAGATGACCTGGAGCCAGTGGGTGTGGCGACGAATATGTAGTGAGGGCCAGCCAACTAGAGCATACAAGTCGCAGTGGTGGGTGGTATAAGGTGCTTTAGTGACAAAACGGATGGCACTGTGATAGACTGCATCCAGTTTGCTGAGTAGAGTGTTGGAAGCCATTTTGTAGATGATATCGCCGAAGTTGAGGATCGGTAGGATAGTCAGTTTTACTAGGGTAAGCTTGGCGGCGTGAGTGAAGGAGGATTTGTTGCGGAATAGAAAGCCGACTCTTGATTTGATTTTCGATTGGAGATGTTTGATGTGAGTCTGGAAGGAGAGTTTGCAGTCTAGCCAGACACCTAGGTACTTATAGATGTCCACATATTCAAGGTCGGAACCATCCAGGGTGGTGATGCTAGTCGGGCATGCGGGTGCAGGCAGCGATCGGTTGAAAAGCATGCATTTGGTTTTACTCACGTTTAAGAGCAGTTGGAGGCCACGGAAGGAGTGCTGTATGACATTGAAGCTCGTTTGGAGGT
Organism: Oncorhynchus gorbuscha; assembly: GCF_021184085.1. Classification (NCBI taxonomy): domain Eukaryota; kingdom Metazoa; phylum Chordata; class Actinopteri; order Salmoniformes; family Salmonidae; genus Oncorhynchus; species Oncorhynchus gorbuscha. The sequence goes on from NC_060178.1 coordinate 43,820,326, forward strand.
TAGATAGCACAGTGCCCAATGATGGGCCGAAAGTATATAGAATGGTGTCGTCTGCGTAGAGGTGGATCAGGGAATAGCCCGCAGCAAGAGCAACATCATTGATATATACAGAGAAAAGAGTCGGCCCGAGAATTGAACCCTGTGGCACCCCCATAGAGACTGCCAGAGGACCGGACAGCATGCCCTCCGATTTGACACACTGAACTCTGTCTGCAAAGTAATTGGTGAACCAGGCAAGGCAGTCATCCGAAAAACCGAGGCTATTGAGTCTGCCGATAAGAATATGGTGATTGACAGAGTCGAAAGCCTTGGCGAAGTCGATGAAGACGGCTGCACAGTACTGTCTTTTGTCGATGGCGGTTATGATATCGTTTAGTACCTTGAGTGTGGCTGAGGTGCACCCGTGACCGGCTCGGAAACCAGATTGCACAGCGGAGAAGGTACGGTGGGATTCGAGATGGTCAGTGACCTGTTTGTTGACTTGGCTTTCGAAGACCTTAGATAGGCAGGGCAGGATGGATATAGGTCTATAACAGTTTGGGTCCAGGGTGTCTCCCCCTTTGAAGAGGGGGATGACTGCGGCAGCTTTCCCAATCCTTGGGGATCTCAGACGATATGAAAGAGAGGTTGAACAGGCTGGTAATAGGGGTTGCGACAATGGCGGCAGATAGTTTCAGAAATAGAGGGTCCAGATTGTCAAGCCCAGCTGATTTGTACGGGTCCGGGTTTTGCAGCTCTTTCAGAACATCTGCTATCTGGATTTGGGTAAAGGAGAACCTGGAGAGGCTTGGGCGAGGAGCTGCGGGGGGGGGGGGGGGGCGGAGCTGTTGGCCGAGGTTGGAGTAGCCAGGCAGAAGGCATGGCCAGCCGTTGAGAAGTGCTTATTGAAGTTTTCGATAATCATGGATACAGTGTAGACATTGTTAATGTTGTAAATGACTATTGTAAATGGCTGATTTTTAAAATAGAATATCTCCATAGGCGTACAGAGGCCCATTATCAGCAAACATCACTCCTGTGTTCCAATTGCACGTTGTGTTAGCTAATCCAAGTTTATCATTTTGAAAGGCTATTTGATCATTAGAAAAGCCGTTATATTTGGAGTATTTCTCCTATCTTATCCGGTGTTCTGTGTGAATTTAAGTATGCTCTCTCTAATTCTCTCTTTCTTTCTTTCTCTTTCTTGCTGCTGCTCCAGTTTCAAATGTTCTGCATGCGGCTATGGAACACTGACCTGTTCACCGGACGTGCTACCTGTCTCAGAGCTGCTGTGTTCAACTCTCTAGAGACAGCAGGAGCGGTAGAGATACTCTGAATGATCGGCTATGAAAAGCCAACCGACATTTTCTCCTGAGCTGCTGACCTGTGGCACCCTCGACAACCACTGTGATTATTATCATTTGACCCTGCTGGTCATCTATGAACATTTGAACATCTTGGCCATGTTCTATTATAATCTCCAGAAGAGGACTGGCCACCCCTCATAGCCTGGTTCCTCTCTAGGCTTCTTCCTAGGTTCTTGGGAGTTTTCCCTAGCCACCTTGCTTCTACACCTGCATTGCTTGCTGTTTGGGGTTTTAGGCTGGCATTCTGTACAGCACTTTGAGATATCAGCTGATGTAAGAAGGGCTTCATAAATACATTTGATTTGATTTGAAAACCTGTTTGCAAACACCAGTCTCAACGTTAACAGTGGAGAGGCAACTCCAGGATGCTGGCCATCTAGGCAGAGTTCCTCTGTCCAGTGTCTGTGTTCTTTTTCCCATCTCAATATTTTATTTTTATTGGCCAGTCTGCGATATGGCTTTTTCTTTGCAACTCTGCCTAGAAGGCCAGCATCCCGGAGTCGGCTCTTCACTGTTGACTTTGAGACTGGTGTTTTGCAGGTACTATTTAATGAAACTGCCAGTTGAGGACATGTGAGGCCCCAGACCCAGGGCCTCGAGCTTGATGATGAGCTTGGAGGGTAATATGGTGTTGAATGTTTCGCTATAGTCAATGAACAGCATTCTTAAATAGGTATGCCTCTTGTTCAGATGGGATAGGGCAGTGTGCAGTGGGGTGGCAATTGCATCGTCTGTGGATCTATTGGAGTGGGAAGCAAACTGAAGAGGGTCTAGTGTGGCCGGTAAGGTGGAGGTGATATGATCCTTGACTAGTCTCTCAAAGCACTTCATGATGACAGAGGTTAGTGCTACGGGGAGATAGTCAGTTGAATTACCTTTGCTTTCTTAGGTACAGGGACAATGGTGGCCATCTTGAAGCCTGTGTGGGACAACAGACTGCATAATCAAGTCAGGGACTTATTTCCATTGTGGTCCCTATATGTAAAAATAATGTTACTGACAAATTAATTCAATCAATCCAAACTGTGCAGCGGCAATTTGATGAATGGAAAGAGACTGTTACAACACAACAAAAACTTCTTAAGGCTAGGCGTCCCGCTATAGTGGGACTTCCGGTGAAACTGGAGGGCGCGCTATTCAAATAAATCATCATACAAATTATGGATGTTAACATTTTAGGAACATTCAAGTGTCTTGTATCGGTTGAAAGCTTCAATTCTTGTTAATCCAATTTACAATAGGCTTTACAGCGAAAGCATGCCATGCGATTGTTTGAGGACGGCACCCCGCATCAAAATATTTTCCCACCAGCACAGGTTTCATAAATTCACAAATAGCGATTAAATATTCACTTACTTTTTGAAAATCTTCCTCTGATTTGTCATCCAAAGGGTCCCAGCTACAACATGTAGTGTCGTTTTGTTAGATAAAATCCTTTATATCCCAAAAAGTCTGTTTAGTTGTTGCCATCGATTTGAGTAATCCACTCGTTCAATCTGCAGAGAAAGGAATTCAAAACCTACCGGTAAACCTTGTTAAAACAAGTCAAAATATGTTTCTACTTAATCCTCAGATACCCTGAAATGTAAGTAAACTATAATATTTCATATCATACAGAAATAAGTATGTTCAATAGGAAAGCGATATTAGCAGGTGTGCGTCCTCTTCGTTGCTCGCACATACACAAATTTCCAAGTCGGAAATTGAGAAAAAAGGACCCTAGCCTGAAGAAGATTTATTTTTAATGACATTCAGAAATTGTCAAGCCAAGCCTTCGATACTGGGTAAGCCTACAGGATAGGGTCGGGATGTGTTTTCTGTTTGTCTGTCACCTCCTGACCTTAGTTCCTTTGTTATGTTTCTTGTTTAGGTTGGTCAGGGCGTGAGTTGGGGTGGGCATTCTATGTGTTCTAGTTTTGGTTTTCTATGTGTTTGGCCTGGTATGGTTCTCAATCAGAGGCAGCTGTCAATCGTTGTCTCTGATTGAGAACCATATGTAGGTAGCCTGTTTTTCCCACTTGATTTGTGGGTAGTTGTTTTTTGTTTTGTGTGTTTGCACCTTACTGTTTCGTTCACTTACTTTGTTGTTTTGTTATTCAGTGTTCAGTTGATTTATTAAATATTAACATGGACACATACCACGCTGCGCATTGGTCCGATCTTGACTACGCTTCCTCAGATGACGTGGAGAACCGTTACAGAACTAACCACCACAAAAGGACCAAGCAGCGTGGTAACCAGAAGCAACAGAACTATCTGGAGAAATGGACATGGGAGGAGATACTGGATGGTAAGGGACCCTGGGCACAGGCCGGGGAATATCGCCACCCCAGGGAAGAGCTGGAGGCAGCTAAAGCCGAGCGGCGGCGATATGAGGAGTTAGCACGGCAGCACAACAGGCACGAGAGACAGCCCCAAAAATGTCTTGGGGGCGGGCACACGGGGAGTGTGGCTAAGTCAGGTAGGATACCTGAGCCAACTCCCCATGCTTACCGTGGCGGGCGTCGTACTGGTCAGGCACCGTGTTATGCGGTGGAGCGCACGGTGTCCCCAGTACGCGTACTTAGCCCGGTGCGCTACATCCCAGCTCCCCGCATCTGCCGGGCTAGGGTGAGGATCCAGCCAGGGCGGATGGTGCCAGCCCTGCTCTCCAGACAGCCAGTGCGTCTCCTCGGGCCAGGATATCCTGCGCCGGCGCTGCGCACTGTGTCTCCTGTGTGTCTGCACAGCCCAGTGCGTCCTGTGCCTGCGCCCCGCACGTGTCAGGCTAGAGTCAGCATCCAGCCAGGACGGGTTATGCAGGCCATTAGTTCGAGACCTCCAGTAAGCCTCCACGGCCCTGTGTATCCTGTGCCTCCTCCATGCACCAGGCCTCCTGTGGCAGCCCCACGCACCAGGCTGTCTCTCTGTCTCCTCCCTCCAGAGTCTCCCGCCTGTCCGGCGCTGCCAGTCTCCCGGTCTGTCAGGCGCTGCCAGAGCCTCCCGCCTGTCCGGCGCTGCCAGAGCCTCCCTTCACTCCGGCGCTGCCAGAGTCGCCCGTCTATTCGGGGCCCGCTGCAAGAGTCCCCAGCCGCTCCAAAGGCGCCACTTAAGTGGGCCGAGACTAAGGTGGAGTGGGGTCCACGTCCCGCGCCAGAGCCGCCACCGCGGACAGATGCCCACCCAGACCCTCCCCTATGGGGTTAGGTTTTGCGGCCTGAGTCCGCACCTTGGGGGGGGGGTACCTTAGTTCCTTTGTTATGTTTCTTGTTTAGGTTGGTCAGGGCGTGAGTTGGTGTGGGCATTCTATGTGTTCTAGTTTTGGTTTTCTATGTGTTTGGCCTGGTATGGTTCTCAATCAGAGGCAGCTGTCAATCGTTGTCTCTGATTTTTCCCACTTGATTTGTGGGTAGTTGTTTTCTGTTTTGTGTGTTTGCACCTTACAGGACTGTTTCGTTCACTCTCTTTGTTGTTTTGTTAATCAGTGTTCAGTTGATTTATTAAATATTAACATGGACACATATGATGATGATGATGAGGAGAACCGTTACATTGTCGAGATTGACATAGTTTATTTATTGTAGTGTTGAAAACCCAGGCCATGGTAATGAAGTGCCCGAAGTAGGTGTTTTGTTTATTGGTTGTGTGATGCATTTGCACAGAAACCTGATGGTGGAAAATTTGTTGCATATATTTTATACAATTACAAATGTGGCATCAACATTTTGAAATTCTGTTCCCCCAAGCTGATCATTGTCTGCAACCAGCTCTGGTCGGGAAGTACTGAAACAGGCAGGGCGAGTGAGCCCATCTGTGGTGGTCGGCTAACTCTGAACCTTCAGGCCGTAGCCCTGCCTGGCATCAAATTGTGCCACAATAGCATGTTGCAAAGCTGATATCAACGTTTAAAAATGTAGGGTCGCTACATTTGTTATTCATGGTCGTAAACATTATATTGAGTTCATTATATGAGGGGGAGGGTGATCAATTCCTTTTACAGTACAAGGGGAGGGGGGTGATATTGTTTCTATGACAGCTTGAGTTGGACAAGCCCCAACTGGTCTTAAACATTATATTGAGTAAATGTTATGAGGGGGAACCTGTTCAATTAATTTTTACAGGAAGGTCATGTGAAAACATTTTTAAATTGTGGGGAGGGGGGTGATATTGTTTTATGACAGCTTGAGTTGGACAAGCTCCCCCCTAAAGGAAATATTGATTTAGGCTGCCTGCTCCCATTTTGTGGGAATCGGCTGTTTGGTGTCTTGTATTTTCCATTCCAGACTGAGGTTATTATTTTGCCTCCTGGCGTGAAGCAATACGAATCTACATCTTTAGGGGCCGATGAATAAACGAGATGATGAACGAGAACGAGGAAGTCGCGCTTGTGGGATGGAGAGTTCACAATAACAGCTGAAATGTCCACTCAATCCACGCCGCCTGTCATTGAATGACAGTCACTGAGCGGAAGACAAGGAGGCGTCTCCACCGTGCGGCGCCACGATTGATGCGACACAGTACACCTGAGGAGTGAACGATACCTGCGGAGAGTAGACACTTCTCCAAAACCAGCTCGCCAATATGGGGTTATCACCTTCTAGTCTCCTAGATGAACATGGATCCAACTACATACGAGGTAAAGGAACACTTTTCCAAAATGATTATATGTGCTCATACTTTGTCTGCTCCAGACGCGGTTGCGTGGTAGCCTGTACCTGCGAAAGTGACAAGATTATGCAACTCGGATTTGCGCTGACAAATTTGACAAACCAATTGATTTAACTTTTTTAAATTTCACACAGTCTTCAATATTTTGTTCCACTGTCGCATAGGCTGCTACCCACTGGGCAAAAACGTGAGTATAACGTCTAGTTTTGATTTAGGTTCATTTGGTTGAGTTGTTTTTGGATTTAGGTTAAACTGGGTGTAAAAAAAAAACAAGATTCCGAAATTCCCTTATGTTAATGACTTTTGCAAATCCAATCAGTTTTCCACACATTTTCTGGGGGGGTTGGGGGGTTGAAACTACTTGGAAACAATGTTGATTCAACCAGTTTTTGCCCAGTAGTTAGCTTGATTTGGTCTTTGTGAGTGCAACTGTTTTTTTCTATTCATCATTTTCTTTTCACCTGATATGTTTGGTCAAGAAACTACAGATACAGTGCATTCGGAAAGTATTCAAACCCCTTGACTTTTTCCAGATTTTGTTATGTTACAGCCTTATTCGACAATTGATTAACAAAAAAAACATCACCCATCTACACACAATACCCCATAATGACAAAGCGAAAACAGGTTTTTAGAATTTTTTGCAAATGTATTAAAAATATAAAACATAAATACCTTATTTACATAAGTATTCAGACCCTTTGCTTTGAGCTTCGAAATTGAGCTCAGGTGCATCCTGTTTCCAATGATCATTGTTGAGATGTTTCTACAACTTGATTGGAGTCCACCTGTGGTAAATTCAATTGATTGGACATGATTTGGAAAGGCAAACACCTGTCTATATAAGGTTGACAGTGCATGTCAGAGCATAAACCAAGCCATGAGGTTGAAGGAATTGTCCGTAGAGCTCAGAGGCAGGATTGTGTCGAGGCACAGATCTGGGGAAGGGTACAAAACATTTCTACTGCATTGAAGGTCCCCAGGAACTCCATCATTCTTAAATGGAAGAAGTTCGGAACAACAAAGACTCTTCCTAGAGCTGGCCGCCAGCCAAACTTAGCAATCAGGGGAGAAGGGCCTTGGTCAGGGAGGTGACCAAGAACTGATGGTCACTCTGACAGAGCCCTATAGTTTCTCTGTGGAGATGGGAGAACCTTCCAGAAGGACAACCATCTCTGCAGCACTCCACCAAATCAGGCCTTTATGGTAGAGGGGCCCAGACAGAAGTGACTCCTCAGTAAAAGGCACATGACAGCCCGCTTGGAGTTTGCAAAAAAAGGCATCTAAAGAAACAAGATTCTGCTTCAGAGCACTCAGGTCCTCAGACTGGGGCGAAGGTTCACCTTCCAACAGGACAACGACCCTAAGCACACAGCCAAGACAACACAGGAGTGGCTTCGGGACAAGTCTCTGAATGTCCTTGAGTGGCCAAGCCAGAGCCCGGACTTGAACCCGATCTAACGATCTGGAGAAACCTAAAAAAATATAACTGTGCAGCAATGCGCCCCATCCAACCTGAGAGAGCTTGAGAGGGTCTGCAGAGAAGAATGGGAGAAACTCCCAAATACAGGTGTGCCAAGCTTGTAGCGTCATACCCACAAACAAATTAAGAATAAAAGTTATTTTAACAAGGCACACTTGTTAATTGAAATGCATGAAGGTGGTTGAGAGAATGCCAAGAGTGTGCAAAGCTGCCATTAAGGCAAAGGGTGGCTATTTTGAAGAATCTAAAATGTAAAATATTTTGATTTGTTCAAAAAAAAATTGTTACTACATGATTCCATATGTGTTATGTAATTGTTTTGATGTCTTATTCTACAGTGTAGAAAATAGTAAAAATAAAGAAAAACCATGGAATGAGTAGGTGTGTCAACTTTTGATTGGTACAGTATGTTTGACTAGCACTTGATGATCCTACTATGTAGAAAGATCAAATCACCAATTGGTCAATGTCATCTGAGAAAGATCAAAAGTTCCAAATCTGCAGGAGGCGTGGATGGTCACTGGTGTGATGTGATGTGGCTTTAGGGTACATCATGCTACATCACTAGCCTGAGACTGACTGGGGATGTGGAGAGAACAGCAAATAAATATACATCGGAGCATAGGAGGATGTCATGGGAATTATACAGTAGCCTCATGGAACCTTCCTGAAATAACCTTTTGGAGTTTCGCCCTAGTCCTGGTTCTGCTGTTTGTCTGTATCTGGCAGGGCTTGATCAAGTCAGGTCACCCCTTCTAGCCGTGCCTGCAGGTGAAAAGTGAGAAGCAGTCAAAAAAGTTCCAGGACCTGTTTTACCTTTCTCTCTTCAGGTTACCATGGTGTCTATTGAGCAACATATGGGTGGGGACTGTGGACAAAGGATTATTATCTCTCTCTTTCTCTCATTCATTGTGTGTGTGTGTGTGTGTGTGTGTGTGTGTGTGTGTGTGTGTGTGTGTGTGTGTGTGTGTGTGTGTGTGTGTGTGTGTGTGTGTGTGTGTGTGTGTGTGTGTGTGTGTGTGTGTGTGTGTGTGTGTGTGTGTGTGTGTGTGTGTGTGTGTGTGTGTGTGTGTGTGTTAATGGACAGTGCTTGCGGATGTTAAGCTTTGGCCATGTCATTCTCTACCATAAACAACTATCTGAAATGAATAATAATAGAGATGCGCATAATTGTACATTAATAGTGATGTGCCGATATGACATTTTTGGTCGATGCTGATATCCAATACCCCCCCCCCCAAAAAAAACTATACCGATATTTAACATTTGATCTGCCTTTTAAGCGTTCTAGTACAGTTAAATAGTTTGTATGTCCCCATTACCAGTAAAACATCATCAAAACCTCTTTCTTTCACTAACTTGCTGTGCTGTTTCATTGTTCATTTGTTCAGTCGTTTCATTCTCAACCAGGATTTCATCATACATGTCAAGCAGTGAAGTTTCAGCTCTGTCTGTCCGTGGCCTCACTTCCTCTGTGTGCGCTGTCACTGTGTCCGATTCCATCTTGTCCAGCTGTGTATGTAACATTTCACATAAACCATGTTTCTTGTCTGCATCAAAGTAGAGGTCCTTGTACATAGCATCGAGGATGGTGGTGACCCAGTAAAGAGAGAATGTGCTGTCAGACTCAGCATGCTCATGGGGCTGATATCGCTGGTCCAAATTGTCAGTCGTGAAGCTAATAGCAGTTACTGTGTAACTCAGGTAGGACAACATCTGAAAAATAGCGCACTTGGTAGTGTGTACCGGTGCTCGACCAGTCGGCGAAAGCCAACATCACCCACGACAAAGAACAGTTGATTGGCAAGGGCAATGAATTCCATTATCTTGGCGTTAATGGATTTCGCCTTTGAGTCGTCTCGCTGAAATGTTCTTAGTCTTTCAAATGACTGCTCAACTTGTTGACTGCTCGATCCACACAGCAGACATTGTGGGCCAGTTTAGGAATGCTGTGTTGCACGTGTAGCGCTAAATATTACGTGGTGTCATTACATCATGTACCTATGTTATATAGGTATACACTTCAGCTTTGACATTGGTTTTGCACATCGGCGTTAAACTAGATAGACATCAACACACTCAATGTCAATAAAACTAAGGAGATGATTGTGGACTTCAGGAAACAGCAGAGGGAACAGCCCCCTATCCACATTGATGGAACAGTAGTGGAGAGGGTAGTAAGTTTTAAGTTCCTCGGCGTACACATCACAGACAAACAGAATTGGTCCACCCACACAGACAGCATCGTGAAGAAGGCGCAGCAGCGCCTCTTCAACCTCAGGAGGCTGAAGAAATTTGGCTTGTCACCAAAAGCACTCACAAACTTCTACAGATGCACAATCGAGAGCATCCTGTCGGGCTGTATCACCGCCTGGTACGGCAACTGCTCCGCCCACAACCGTGAGGCTCTCCAGAGGGTAGTGAGGTCTGCACAACGCATCACCGCGGGAAAACTACCTGCCCTCCAGGACACCTACACCACCGATGTCACAGGAAGGCCATAAAGATCATCAAGAACAACAACCACCTGAGCCACTGCCTGTTCACCCCGCTATCATCCAGAAGGCGAGGTCAGTACAGGTGCATCAAAGCAGGGACTGAGAGACTGAAAAACAGCTTCTATCTCAAGGCCATCAGACTGTTAAACAGCCACCACTAACATTGAGTGGCTGCTGCCAACACACTGACTCAACTCCAGCCACTTTAATAATGGGAATTGATGTAAAATATATCATTAGCCACTTTAAACAATGCTACTTAATATAATGTTTACATACCCTACATTATTTATCTCATATGTATACGTATATACTGTACTCTATATAATCTACTGCATCTTTATGTAATACATGTATCACTAGCCACTTTAACTATGCCACTTTGTTTACATACTCATCTCATATGTATATACTGTACTCGATACCATCTACTGCATCTTGCCTATGCCGCTCTGTACCATCACTCATTCATATATCTTTATGTACATATTCTTTATCCCTTTACACTTGTGTGTATAAGGTGGTAGTTTTGGAATTGTTAGCTAGATTACTCATTGGTTATTACTGCATTGTCGGAACTAGAAGCACAAGCATTTCGCTACACTCGCATTAACATCTGCTAACCATGTGTATGTGACAAATAAAATTTGATTTGATATGACATCCGGACGATTCCGATATGTTAACAGATATATCGTGCATCCCTACAAATTGATGCTAATGATTCCTTTACATATATGATATGACAAATAAAAGGGTCTGATGAAAGTATGTGAGTTAAGTCCGTCACTAATCTTTGAATCAGGGTTTCCCAAACTCAGTCATGGGTGAACAGGGAGTACAGGAGGGGGACAGCATTCTTACATAGGTATTCCTCTTGTCCAGATGGAATAGGGCAGTGTGATGGCGATTGCATCGTCTGTGAACCTGTTAGGGCGATATGCAAACTGAAGTGGGTCTAGGGTGGCCGGTAAGGTGGTGGTGATATGATCCTTGAATAGTCTCTCAAAGCACTTCATGATGACAGAAGTGAGTGCTACGGGGCAGTAGTCATTTCGTTCAGTTATCTTTGCCTTCTTGGGTACAGGAACAATGGTGGCCATCTTGAAGCATGTGGGAACAGCAGACTGGGGTAGAGAGCGATTGAATATGTCTGTAAACAGACCAGCCAGCTGGTCTGCGCATGCTCTGAGTACACGGCCAGGGATGCCGTCTGGGGCAGCAGCCTTGCAAAGGTTAACATATTTAAATATTTTAATCACATCAGCCACGGAGAAGGAGAGGCGCAGTTCTTGTTAGTTTGCCACGACAGTGGCACAGTATTATTTTCAAATGGGGAAAAAGGAGTTTAGCTTGTCTGGAAGCATGACGTCGGTGTTCGTGACATGGCTGGTTTTGTTTTTGTAGTCCGTGATTTCCTGTAGACCCTGCCACATACGTCTCGTGTCTGAGCCGTTGAATTGCGACTCCACTTTGTCCCTGTACTGGCATTTCGCTTGTTAAATTGCCTTGCTGAGAGAATAACTACACTGTTTATATTCAGCCATATTCCCAGACCTCTTTCCATGGTTAAATGCGGTGGTTCGCGCTTTCAGTTTTGAGCGAATGCCGCAATCCATTCACAGTTTCTGGTTAGGGTAGATTTTAATAGTCACAGTGGGTACAACATCTCCAATGAAATTCCTTATAAATTTTCTCAAATTTGCTTTGTTAAAATCCCCAGCTACAATAAATGCAGCCTCAGGGTGTATGGTTTTCAGGCTACATAGAGTCCAGTGGAGCTCCTTGAGGGCCATTTTGGTGTCTGCTTGAGGGGGAATGTACACAACTGTGATGATAACTGATGAGAATTCTCTTGGAAGGTTATATGGTTGTCATTTGATTGTGAGGAATTCTGGGTCGGGTGAACAGAAGGACTCGAGGTCCTGTATGTTGTTATCATTACACCATGAGTCATTAATCATGAAGCATACACCCCTGTACTTCCTCTTCCCAGAGAGGTGTTTATCTCTGTCGGCGCGATGCATGGAGAAGCCCGGTGGCTGTACCGAATCCAACAACGTATCCCAGAGAGCCATGTTTCCGTGAAACAGAGAATGTTACGATCTCTGATGTCTCTCTGGAAGGCAACCCTTGCTCGAATTTTGTCTACCTTGTAGTCAAGAGACTGGACATTGACAAGTAGTATATTCGGGAGCAGTTGGCGATGTGTACGTCTACGGAGCCTGACCAGGAGGCCTTATTCCTGGTTGTACTGTTAGTAAGTTGATGTCGCTCTTATATCCAACAGTTCTTCCCGGCTGTATGTAATAAGAATTAAGATTTCCTGGGGTAACGATGGAATAAATAATACATAAAAAACATTACTGCATAGTTTCCTATGGACTCGAAGCGAGGCAACCATCTCTGTCGGCACCATCTCACAAGGCTAATATTGTCACTCAGACTATTTTTGATTTAATCTTGTCTTTACATACACTAAATATGTGTGACATTTATTTTGATTTAGAATTGACCATTATCATGCACCTGTTTCGAAACAGGGGCAGGGGGTAAAATGCATGTCATCTATTCACTTAAATAGCGAAGGGAGGACGTTATCCCCGTGGTTCATTTTCATGCCAGCCAGGTAGGCTATACTAATGTTATAAAGATAAGCAATGTGCTTAATATTAGGAAAGTTAATAAATAAATATATTATGCCTAGCCTATAGAAAGCTGATGGGATCATTCTCATTTTAATAGAAGCAATCACTCTGTTTTCTCTCGCAATTGCATAGCCTGTAGAAATGTTGCGCAACATGAGCTCATAGGCTCTCATTAAGTGTTTGATTAGATTTTTGATTACATTTGCAATGATGTCAGAGTGATTAGAGGGATAATCGAGTGCTGAGTACCAGGGAGTTAGCAAGATTGGTAGGATACCAATGACCATCAGCAGCATCAGAGCATGGAGGAGCCTTATTACCACAACTAAATGGTCACGTGGAATTTGACTGCCTTCGTGACCTCCTGTGTGGCGGTTATAAGGTCACCGCAACAGCCCTAGGCACACTACGTCATTTCAACATGGATAATTGGGTAATATTTTGAAAGAGAAAAACCCTTGAATGAGAATGGTACTGTACATCTAGGTGCAAGTGACCAAATCCATTTGAGGTTCTGCACAGATTATTAAAGAAATTGTCATGATCTTCAGAGTCCTGTGAGGACCTATGTATGCGGTCTTGAACATGCTCACTGGGCACAAACTGGTTGAATCAACATTGTTTCGACGTTATTGTGATGTGGAGTCTACGTGGAACATACTTTGGATTTGAAAAAAAAAGAATCAATGTAAACCCTTGTTTTGAGGATAGAATTTCAATTGCAATCATTCTTATGATAGCACATTGGTAAAAGTCAGTGATAATGTAATAGCTAGGCTGGGCTTGGTTTAAACGCTGGATGGGAAACCGAAGGGTATCTATAGATAGAAAAATTATCCAGTAGGAGTTGCTGTCCAGCCTATTGTTATTTTCGGATAGTGGAGTGAAGATCTGACGTAGTTTTAAGGGTAGGAATTCAACATATTTTATGCAAAGTTTCTGTTGAAATTTGGTTACCATGATGACATAGTCCTGTGTTTGAAATTTCACCCTCAAAACAGACGATGACTTTTTTTTAAATCCAATGTATTTTCCAACAAGATTCCATGTCACAATACGTTGACAAATGACATTGAAACAATGCTGATTCAACCAGTTTGTGCCCAGTGGCTTGTGACCCCTTGAGCAAGAGAGAGAGTGAGAGTCAGAACGAGAGAGAGCGAGAGCCAGAGACTAGATGACCTTGGGCTCAATAGAGAAAATGTAAAGCTTCCAAAGCTCATAGTGAAACCGGGAGCAGTATCACACCCCCCAAAAATGTGAGCTTAGCAGCTCAGGTATGGCTGTGGCTAGGACCAGGTGGTGTTTTCTTTTAACCTATTTGTTCTCCACTATCCTGAACTACTATACATTGTCTTGCAGGTTGTAATTCTAAAGTTGTGCTGCATACAGTAGTTGTAAAGAAAAGACACTCCATGTCCACAAAAGCACTCTTACTCAACATCCCAGGCGTTTCCTCGTTGTGAGGACAAAGATGCCTATTATGACACGGTGCAGAGATATATTTTTCATTGGGGAAATATTAGACTTGCTTCTTTCTGGCTGTCATTCAATATCAATGTTGACGTTACATTCTTATTACACACATCAATCCCAGCATCCCATGACACCCTGCTATGTCATATCTACCACTGCTGAAGCCTGCAGTGACAACATGTCACAGTCAATACATCACTTGAGGTCCCCAGTACAGCAACACTATTGGTGACTGATACTGAAGAGCAGGTCATGACGATTAATAGATTAACACCTCACAATCTCATCTGAGCACAGAACCCTTTTTACTGTGACAACACCTACTCCACAGAATTAGGCTGCAGAACCTCCTTTCCATAATGCAATAAATGGGGTTGCGGATGGATGATGTAATGGTATAGCCGGTTGAGCCTTGCCCTCCTTCAACAGAACACTATTTACACACAATTGTAAACTCCCCCCCTGTGAGCCAGCTCTGGATTGGCCAGCCTGATCGCTGGAAGCTTAGTATGTAAAACCACAACTGTTTATCATTATTTTACCTTTCAAAGCTTGGCAGATATGCAAACGCTATGGGACAGGCTGGCAGCCAGTGGGGGAGTGTGTGACTAGTAGGGTTGCACATTGAGGAATATTCAGTTGGAAACTTTCCCTGGGAATAAACATAAATATGCAAATTAATACCATTTAAATTATTTTTGCATTGGATATATTTCCATATCAAATGGAGACAAACCTACCTTAAGTAGACAATTGCAAATGATTAAATCCTTCCAATAGAAATACATTTAGTTACGAATCTTACTTTAATGAAATTAGTTGACTCTTCACATGGGATGATTGAATGATCCCTAATGATCCATCGCATCTCCCAAAAACATTTTCAACATACATCTGTTAAATGATAGTCTAGAAACTAAAGCACTGGTTGTCTTCCTTTCAGGCTTCCATGTCTTTTCCCTGGACCTCAATGTCCACCTCTTGAACATCAGACTGAGGCCTCATCGTCACTGTCACTTTCCAACCTTGAGGATAGATTGTCAGGCCCAAAGCCTCAAATTTTCCCAGATGGCCACCAATTTTTAAACCCTTGTATTGGTCAGCCTGTTGCGTGCTTTGGTGTGTGTTCCCAAACAAGGACCAGTTGCGCTCTGAGGCGGCTGATGTTGGGATTTGGAGGATGCCATCAACAAGGGAAAGAGCTTCAGATCCACAAAGTCCCTTCCACCAGGTGGCTGATGAGATGTGTTGGCACGACTGCCATATTGCATCTCCATCCCAAAGCCCTTGTTACAAACGCCTCTTAGAGACGGAACGCAACATCCTGCTACACTCACCTCCCCGTGGAGTGAAAGAGGTATGTGACTGTAGGTGCAGGAAAAGATAAGAGGCAGAATATATTACCATTATTAACAGGGAATTTATTTCTTCACACGGTAATTTGGGGGGAAAAGGGGCTACCTAACTAGCACAAACTGGCACACTAACCGAAATACAGGGGATGGGCCACCCAGGTCTTACCTAGTGTGCATAGACAGTACATACTAGAGGTATATCTATGCCTGCAGGCCTCTTGCCTAAGCACGCCCAAGGTGCCTTCCCCCCTGGGAACAAATTAAACAGAATACAAACTTAAAGTGAACCATTTCAGGATGATCCTCTTGATGGGGCTGTCCGTATCAGCAGCCTGTGATATGGCCATTTCTTGGAGACTCCTTCCCCTCCAGGAGACTGTCAAACATTATGACAACACCACCCCAACGGGTGTTGCTGGGCAGCTTCAATGTGGTGCTCTTATCCTTCTCACTTTGCCTGGTGAGGTAGATTGCTGCTATAACTTGATGACCCTTCACATACCTAACCATTTCCTTGGCTCTCTTGTAGAGCGTATCCATTGTTTTCAGTGCCATGATGTCCTTGAGGAGCAGATTCAATGCATGAGCAGCACAGCCAATGGGTGTGATGTGAGGGTAGGACTCCTCCGTTTTAGACCAAGCAGCCTTCATGTTCGCAGCATTGTCTGTCACCAGTGCAAATACCTTCTGTGGGTCAAGGTCATTGACTGCCTTCAGCTCATCTGCAATGTAGAGACCGGTGTGTCTGTTGTCCCTTGTGTCTGTGCGCTTGTAGAATACTAGTTGAGGGGTGGAGATTATGTAGTTAATTATTCCTTGCCCACGAACATTCGACCACCCATCAGAGATGATTGCAATACCGTCTGCTTTCTCTATGATTTGCTTGATCTTCACATGAACTCTGTTGAACTCTGCATCCAACAAATGAGTAGATTAAGCATATCTGGTTGGAGGGGTCTATGCTGGGTGAAGAACATTCAGAAATCTCTTCCAATACACATTGCCTGTGAGCATCAGAGGTGAACCAGTTGCATACACAGCTCGAGTATGACATTCTCTGACTACGTTTTTCCATTGAGTCAAAAAAAACTTCTGATTCCAGGAGTACCATGAGCTGTTGCTATTGATGAGGTGTGTGATTCATCATAGAAGTAGAGGGACTTTTGTCAGAGGTTGCTTGTTGTGAGCGCTGAGGAAACTTTATGCACTTGACCAGATGATTCTGCATTTGGCACAGTATTTGCAAATGTACACAGCTTTTCCTTCCACACTAACTGCAGTGAAATGTCTCCACACATCAGATAGTGCCGTGGCATTTTCAAATCAAAGTCAAATCAAAGTTTATTTGTCACATGTGCTGAATACAACAGGTGTAGACCTTACAGTGAAATGCTTACTTACAAGTCCTAACCAAGTGCACATTTTAAGTTTTAAAAAAAGGTATTAGGTAAACAATAGACAAGTAAAGAAATACAAAAGAAAAAAGAAAACAGTGAAAATAACAGTCGTGAGGCAATATATAGTTGGTACCGGTACAGAGTCAATGTGTGGGGGCACCGGTTAGTTGGGCTAATTGAGCTAATATGTACATATAGTTAAAGTGAGTATGCATAGATGATAAACAGAGAGTAGCAGCAGCGTAAAAGAGGAAGTTGGCGGGTGAGGGGTGGCGGGACACAATGCAAATAGTCCGGGTAGCCAATGTGCGGGGGGCACCGATTAGTTGGGCTAATTGAGGTGATATTTGCTTGAATGTGTAGTTAAAGTGACCATGAATAGATGATAAACAGAGAGTAGCAGCAGCATAAAAGAGGGGTTGGCGGAGGGGGAGTGGCGGGACACAATGCAAATAGTCTGGGTAGCCATTTGATTGGCTGTTCAGGAGTCTTATGGCTTGGGGTAAAAGCTGTTGAGAAGCCTTATGATCCTGGACTTGGCGCTCTGGTACCGCTTGGCATGCAGTAGCAGAGAGAACAGTCTATGACTGGGGTGGCTGGAGTCTTTGACAATTTTTAGGGCCTTCCTCTGACACTGCCTGGTGTAGAGGTCCTGGATGGCAGGCAGCTTAACCCCAGTGATGTACTGGGTTGTAGGCACTACACTCTGTAGTGCCTTGCGATTGGAGGCCGAGCAGTTGCCGTACCAGGCAGTGATGCAACCAGTCAGGATGCTCTCGATGTTGCAGCTGTAGAACCGTTTGAGGATCTGAGGACCCATGCCAAATATTTTCAGTCTTCTGAGGGAGAATAAGTTTTGTCGTGCCCACTTCACGTCATTTTCCTGTTAAAATGAGTACAAAAATAATAAATACAATTCCATGTACAGATAAGTATTTAAGCAGATTAGATTAAACTACTCGTTTGTAAGATAAATGTTTTTAAGTTAAACTAACTAGCAGTTATTGTTAACAAGTTAGAAATGATTTAAGCACACTTAGCTGTAGGCTACTATTTACTAGTTAACAAAAAAGTATGCATGTCATATAAATATATTCACCCCACCCAGTATTGCAATCAAAACTTACCAGAAAGCATGTAGTCCTTGGCTCAGACAGTGTAGTAGTGTGGGCTCAATAGCATCTCATTGGTGTGCAAGATCTTGAGAATCAGCTGTACATGTGATGGAAGAATGCACTGTGCATGCAGAGGGTTGCAATTCCATTGAATTGGGGATAGTTTAACCAAAATATGCCACAAGACCTAGAATGGCCTTAAGTGTATCCCACACCAAAGAAATGCACTGTTATAAGCTTACTTTTTTGATGAATTCAAGCAAAATACCCCCAAATTCCAGGGCTTAACTTTAATAATTTACCAGAAAGTTTCTGACCCTTTGCAACCCTAATGACTAGTAGTCTGTCTTGTTGACACAAGCACACACACACACACACGCTACTTCAGAGGCTGAGAATAAGGTCTTCAGAATGTCGCCCACACAATGACTCTGAGACGTGACAGAAACATTCATTTGTGTGACATAATCATTCACTTTCCTTTACTGCTTTGTGACATGAACGTCAAGTATGCTTTAGCATCTATATTCTCTAGTCTAGGGAGAATGACTTTATAGATTAGGTTATATGGATCAAGTGATGTGACATGTCATGTAACCTACCTCTCACTTGTGGGAGTTCATAGACACACACTATTTACAATGCCATCCGAAAGTATTCATACCCCTTGACTTCTTCCACATTTTCTTGTATTACAACCTGAATTCCAAATGAATTAAACCATTTTTTTCTCTCACCCATCTACACACAATAACCCACAATTACAACTGTGAGTCTTTCTGGGTAAAGTCTAAGAGCTTTGCATACCTGGATTGTACAGTATTTGCCCATTTATTTGTTGAAAATTCTCCGAGCTCTTTCAAGTTGGTTGTTGATCATTGCTATAGTGCCTTACAAAAGTATTCACCCCCCTTGGCGTTTTTCCTATTGTGTTGCATTACAACCTGTAACTTATATGTATTTTTATTTGGATTTCATATAATGGACATACACAAAATAGTCCAAATTGGTGAAGTGAAGTGAAAAAAGTGCAAATAAAAAAACAGAAAAGTGGTGCGTATGTATTCACCCCCTTTGTTATGAAGCCCCTAAATAAGATCTGGTGCAACCAATTACCTTCTAAAGTCACATAATTAGATTGCACACAGGTGGACTTTATTTAACTAAGTGTCACATGATCTGTCTCATGATTTCAGTATATATACAACTGTTCTGAAAGGACCCAGAGTCTGCAACACCACCAAGCAAGCGGCACCATGAAGACCAAGGAGCGCTCTAAACAGGTCAGGGACAAAGTTGTGGAGAAGTACAGATCAGGGTTGGGTTGTAAAAAAAAATATCCCAAAATTTGAACATCCTACGGAGCGCCATTAAATCCATTATTAAAAAATGGAAATGATATGGCACCACAACAAACCTGCCAAGAGAGGGCCACCCACCAAAACTCATGGACCAGGCAAGGAGGACATTAATCAGAGAGGCAACAAAGAGACCAAAGATAGCCCTGAAAGAGCTGCAAAACTCCACAGCAGAGATTGGAGTATCTGTCCAAAGGACCACTTTAAGCCGTACACTCCACAGAGCTGGGCTTTACAGAAGAGTGGCCAGAAAAAAAGCCATTGCTTAAAGAAAAAAATAAGCAAACACGTTTGGTATTACTTTAGTGCCTTGTTGCAAACAGGATGCATGTTATGGAATATTTTATTCTGTACAAGCTTCCTTCCTTTAACTCTGTCAATTAGGTTAATATTGTGGAGTAACTATGATGATGATGATCCATCCTCAGTTTTCTCCTATCACAGTCAACCTCACTATTTTTAACCCACTTAAATGTAACTAAACATAATCAAAAATGTAATCTACGTAATCCCAAAAAGTGATTATTTATCACGACGGCCATAAACAATAGCTAGTAATGCTGCATACTCCAAGAAAGCTTAAATTCTCACCTTTCTGATAAAATATTTATAAATTGCGGAGATGTCGTCACTTTTGAGGACACAAGCTCAAGTACACAGTACAAATATGATAAAAATATGAAAACATTAAATATTTGATATTTTGTATTCCCTATTCAACAATTGTATGAATTCAACATTGTATGAACAAGGCTTGAAAGTTTTTACATTGCGGAAAGTATTCAGACCCCTTGACTTCTTCCACATTTTGTTTTGTTACAGCCTTATTCTAAAATTGATCGAAAACAATTCTTACAAATGTATAACTGAAATATTTGAAATATCAAATTACATAAGTTTTAAGTCCCTTTACTCAGTACTTTGTTGAAGCACATTTGGCAGCGACTAGAGCCTCGTCTTCTTGGGTATGACGCTACAAGCTTGGCACACCTGTATTTGGGGAGTTTCTCCCATTTTTCTCTGCAGATCCTCTCAAGCTCTGTTAGGTTGGATGGGGAGCATTGCTGCACAACTATTTTCAGGTCTCTCCGGAGATGTTCAATTGGGTTGAAGTCCGGGCTCTGGCTGGGCCACTCAAGGACAGTCAGAGACTTGTCCCAAAGCCACTCCTTTGTTGTCCTGGCTGTGTGCATTGTCCTTTTGGAAGATGAACCTTCACCCCAGGTCCTGAGCGATCTGGAGCAGGTTTTCATCAAGGATCTCTCTGTACTTTGCTCCATTCATCTTACCCTCAATCCTGACTACTCTCTCAGTCCCTGCCGCTGAAAAACATCCCCACAGCATGATACTGCCACCACCATGCTTCACCGTAGGGATAGTGCAAGGTTTCTTCCAGACGTGACACATGGCATTCAGGCCATAGAGTTCAATGTTGGTTTCATCAGACCAGAGAATCTTGTTTCTCAGGGTCTGAGAGTCTTTAGGTTCCTTTTGGCAACTCTAAGCGGGCTGTCATGTGCCTTTTACTGGGGAGTGGCTTCCGTCTGGCCACTCTACCATAAAGGCCTGATTGGTGGAGCGCTGCAGAGATGGTTGGCCCCGGACTGGGGACACTCTCTGCAGGCCCCGGACTGGGGACCCTCGTTGCAGGCCCTGGACTGTGGCCCGTCGCTGGAGGTTCCGGACTGTGGCCCGTCGCTGGAGGTTCCGGACTGTGGCCCGTCGCTGGAGGTTCCGGACTGTGGCCCGTCGCTGGAGGTTCCGGACTGTGGCCCGTCGCTGGAGGTTCCGGACTGTGGCCCGTCGCTGGAGGTTCCGGACTATGGCCCTTTGCTGGAGGTTCCGGACTGTGGCCCGTCGCTGCAGGCGCACCGGAGACACAGGATATCCTGGGCCGTAGAGACGCACTGGATGGAGGCCAGATGCGCTGAGCCGGCACCATCCGTCCTGGCTGGATGCCCACTCTAGCCCGGCCAATGCGGGGAGCTGGAATATAGCTGCTCCTTCTGGCCACGCCGCTTGGTCCATTTGTGGTGGGTAGTTCTGTCATCAACTTCGTCAGGGAAATGACTGGACCAAGGTGCAGCGTGGTGAGCGTAAATTTTACTTTATAATAAATGTCGCCAACAAAACAAGAAACAACAAAAACGAATGTGAAGCTTACTAGGGCTATACAGGCCACTAACAAAGACAACTACCCACAACTAAGGTGGCAACAGGCTGCCTACGTATGATTCCCAATCAGAGACAACGATAGATGGCTGCCTCCACACTCTGCCAAACACACGGAAATACAAAACATAGTATGCCCACCCCACATCACACCCTGACCTAACCAAATAGAGAAATAAAACGGCTCAGGGCGTGACACTGCCAATAGGTGCCCTTCTTTGTGAGGCAATGGAAAACCTCTGAAAAGTTAAGTAAACTAGAAAAGGCTGTGAAACCAGTTACTTAGTAATAATAATTAGTTGAAACAACTACATTTTTTTTTACAGTGCAGGCTGCCCCAACACCAACATTATACACACCTGGACAAGAGTGCCCCACACACACGTAGAGACACACCACACACACACACCCGAGAAAAACCGCCTCGCACACCTCAAACAGGTTGGCCGAGGTAGGTCCGGGACATCCAGGTATATCAGGTTGTAAGGTTATCAAATCTAGGTAATAAGCTTATCATTTCTTTGATACAAACAATCCTTTCATTCACACACTAATGCATCCATACGCAACGCACACACACACAAACAAGAATCTCGAATGAAATGGAAGCAATAGCATTACAGGTTGGGTCATGGCTCTCGCCCCAAGAGGAATGGTAGGATATCCACTTCCGTAGCCAGGGTGAATTTGTATACCAGAAATGATTTATTTTACTTGTGTGTGTAAAATGTTACTGTTCTCAGATGTTTTACTTAATAGATGTTAGATTTCTTTGCTAATTGCTATATATCCATTTGTTAGCTTTTTTGTTAGCTGGAATGTAATGTTCTTATCCTGTATATTTGACTGAAATGTGGTTGTCTCACCTAGCTATCTTAAGATGAATGCACTAACGTTGATGTTGATAAACCTAGCAGTACTGCTTGTTTCTGTAAAGGCGAGGCGGGTATATACTGTAGCGTTGTGCATAAAAACCCATGATTATTTGTCTCTCTAAAAGGAAACCATCAAGTGATTTAGATTTGAACTAAATACGTGTCTGTCATGATTAGATAGTGAAAAAACACCCATTTCTTTCGTTTTTTTAAACAATAAAATCTTAATGTGCCACGGAACTTTAGAACTTCCCCTTTTTCCGCTCAATTACAGTGCTATTCTTAACACAATCACTATGAATTATCATTGCCATTACCAATTATTCTACTAGTCACTATATTGTATCACTATCACATCTGCTACTACATACTGTACACTGAGTGTACAATACATTAGGAACACCTTCCTAATATTGAGTTACACTCCCCTTTTGCCCTCAGAACGGCCTCAATTCGTCGGGGCATGGACTCTACAGGGTGTCAAAAGCGTTCCACAGGGATGCTGGCCCATGTTGACTCCAATGCTTCCCACAATTGTGCCAAGTTGGCTGGATGTCCTTTGGGTGGTGGACCATTTTTGATTCACGTGGGAAACTGTTGAGCATGAAAACCCCAGCAGTGTTGCAGTTCTTGACACAAACCGGTTCACCTAGCACCTACTACCTTACGCTGTTCAAAGGCTCTTACATTTGTCCCCCCCAAATACCCTCTGAATGGCTCACATACACAATCCATGTCTCAATTTTCTCAAGGCTTAAAAATCTTCCATTAACCTGTCTCCTCCCCTTCATCTAAACTGATTGAAGTGTATTTAACAAGTGACATCAATAAGGGACCATAGCTTTCACATAGATACGCTTAGTCAGTCTATGTCATAGAAAGAGCAGGTGTACTTAATGTTTTGTATATTTAGTGTATAATGCTATTCACTGTATGTTTGGGTGATGTTGTTTGTAGGTTGTGCAGAGGCAGAGTTGAAAGAGTTCAGTCCCCACTACAGGACACAGTACTCTGTGGTCTTCTTCTCCCAAGTCCAGGATGAGCTGGAGCAGCCAAAAGAGAAAATAAAACAGCTCCTCAAACAGAGGGTAAGGTGTATGTGAGGTGTGTGTGTGTGTGTGTGTGTTCAATGGATCTCTCCATTGATTACCGCTGAGGACATTGTATCATGACATAATCTCTGTGTTGATCTAGGGTCCTCCGGAGGCGGGGGAGGTGCTGTATGAGGAACAAGTCCTTCATTTTGAAGCAACCAGGAAGTGGGAAGAGAGGTACGTGGTGGTGCGTGGCAACTACTGTCTGGAGTGCCACAACAGCTTTGAGGTGAGCAGGACACTCTTATGACACTCTTTTTAACAGCCATAAGGAGGACATAGTCATTGGGGAGACATTTTGTCTGAATAGGTGAATGAATAAGCAGCTTAAGAAAAATGTATACAGTATTTGAGCTAAATAAATAACAAATAAAAATGGAAATAAACCTCGTGCAGTGACTCCTTTCTTCCAGACCTTTGTGAAGGGTGTGCCCCCGCGCCACAAGCTGCTGCCAACAGGGGGCACAGTGCTCACCACAGAGGAGAAATACATGGCCATGGTGGACAAATGCTTCCCTGTTTCTGAAACCAACAGTGAGTATATCATGTAATAGGATGTCCTTTGTTTGCTCTCCCCAGAGCAATTGAACTTATTCCAGATGCTGACCCAAAACAATACTGGCGGAGACAAGGTACTTGAGGCGGTTTTCTGGTCTGACTTAGGAAGCATGCTCATCACCCACCACTCCAGAGTATTTTACTTGCTAATGTCCAATCTCTGCATAATAAAACTGATGAGCTCAAGGCGAGAGTTGCTTTTCATAGAGACACCAGGGATTGTAACATACTGTGCTTCACAGAAACATGGCTCTCTAGAGATATACTGTCTTACTCTGTAAACCCAGTTGGATTCTCAGTACATCACGCCGACAGGAACAAACATCTCTCCGGGAAGCAGAAGGGTGGAGGTATATGTTTTATGATTAATAACTTATGGTGTAACTGTGATAACACACAGGAACTAGAATATCTCACAATCATTTAAAAAATATATTTTACCTTTTATTTAACTAGACAAGCAAGTTAAGAACAAATTCTTATTTTCAATGACGGCCTAGGAACAGTGGGTTAAATGCCTTGTTCAGGGGCAGAACAGCAGATTTTTTTACCTTTCAGTTACTAGTTCAATGCTCTAACCACTAGGCTACCTGCCGACATTACTATCTCACAAGATAATGTTTGTCAATAATAGCCACAGCGGTCTATATCCCCCCCCCCAAGCGGATACCACGACGGCCCTCAACGAACTTCCCTGGACATTATGCAAACTAGAAACCACATATCCTGAGGCTGCATTTATTGTACATGGGGATTTTAACAAAGCAAATTTGAGAACAAGGCTACCTAAATTCTGTCAACATATTGGTTGTTGTACTCGTGCTGCTAAAACCCTCGACCATTGCTATACTACCTTCCAGAATGCATGTAAGGCATGCATTCGACATTCGACATCCAACATTCGGCAAATCGGACCACGATTCAATCTTGCTTCTCCCCCGCTTATAGGCAGAAACTCATACAGGAAGCACCCGTGGTATGGACTATTCAACCCTGGTCTGACCAATCGGAATCCGAGTTTCAAGATTGTTTTGTTCACGCGGACTGGGATATGTTCAGAGTAGCTTCAGAAAAGAATATTGACACATAAACTCATTCATCATATCGGTATATCAGGAAGTGCATAGGACATGTTGTATCCACTGTGACAATTCAAACCTACCCAACACTGAAAGTGTGAACCACCGCAGGGCAAGAAGACTAGGAGAAGAATACAAACAGTGTAGTTATTCCCTCCGCAAAGAAATCAAGCAGGCTATACGTCGGTATAAGGACAAAGTTGAGTCTCAGTGAACACCTTCTTCACTCGCTTTGAGGATAATACAGTGCCACCGACAGGGCCCGCTATCAAGGACTGTGGGCTCTCCTTCTCCGTGGCTGACGTGAGTAAGACATTTACGTGTGTTAACCCTCGCAGGGCTGCCGGCTCAGATGGTATCCCTAGCCGAGTCCTCAGAGCATGCGCAGACCAGCTGGCTGGTGTGTTCACAGATATATTCAATATCTCCCTATCCCAGTCTGTTGTCCCCACATGCTTCAAGAGGCCACCATTGTCCCTGTACCTAAGAAAGCAAAGGCACACACCTCTGTCATCCTGAAGTGCTTTGAGAGACTAGTCAAGGATCATTTCACGTCCACCTTACCTGCCACCCTAGACCCACTTCAATTCAAGACATTTGTGGAGAGGTTGAAAAACAAGTTTTAATGACTGCAACCTAAGTGCATGTAAACTTCCGACTTCAACTGTATGAATATAGTACTGTGTTCTATACTACACCACTGACTGTTAAACAGCCATCTCCAGCACATCAGAGGCTACTGCCTAAAGACATAAACAGTGAATCACTGGCCACTTTACTGTACTCTATACTATGACACTGTATCTTAGTCCAATGCTGCTCTGACATACACTACTGTTCAAAGCTTTGGATCACTTAGTAATGTCCTAGTAAGGACGAGTAAAATACTTGGGAGTGGTGCGTGGTGTGCACGCTTCCTAAGTCAGACCATCTAGTCGCGATGCTGCCATCTCCGTCTGCACCATCCTCCGATGCAGGTCATCTGATGCAGCACTCCATCACTCTCCTTCTTTGTCAAGTAGCCCTTACACAGCCTGGAGGTGTGTTTTGAGTTATTGTCCTGTTGAAAAACAAATGATAGTCCCAATAAGCACAAACTAGATGGGATGGCGTATCGCTGCAGAATGCTGTGGTAGCCATGCTCGTCAAGTGTGCCTTGAATTCTAAATAAATCACTGACAGTGTCACCAGCAAAGCACCCCAACACCATCGCACCTCCTCCTCCATGCTTCACAGTGGGAACCACACATGTGGAGATCATCCGTTCACCTTCTCTGTGTCTCACAAAGACACAGCGATTGGAACCAAAAATCTCAAATTTGTACTCATCAGAACAAAGGACAGATTTCCACCTGTCAAATGTCCATTGCTCTTGTTTCTTGGCCCAAGCAAGTCTCTTCTTATTATTGGTGTCCTTTAGTAGTGGTTTCTTTGCATCAATTTTAACAATGAAGGCCTGATTCATACAGTCTCCTCTGAACAGTTGATGTTGAGATGTGTCTGTTACTTGAACTCTGTGAAGCATTTATTTGGGCTGCAATCTGAGGTGCAGTTTATTGACGATTTCTGGCTGGTAACTCGAATGAATTCATCCTCTGCAGCAGAAGTAACTCTGGTTCTTCCTTTCCTGTGGTGGTCCTCATGATAGCCAGTTTCATCATAGTGCTTGATGGTTTTTGCGACTTCACTTGAAGAAACTTTCAAAGTTCTTGACATTTTCCGTATTGACTGACTGTCATGTCATAATGTAATGATGGACTGTCATTTCTCTTTGCTTATTTGAGCTGCTCTTGCCATAATATGGACTTGGTATCTTACCAAATAGGGACATTTTCTGTATACCAACCCTACCTTGTCACCACACAACTGATTGGCTCAAATGCATTAAGAAGGAAAGAAATTCCACAAATTAACTATTAACAAGGCACACCTGTTAATTGAAATGCATTCCAGGTGACTACCTCATGAAGTTGGTTGAGAGAATACCAAGAGTGTGCAAAGCTGTCATCAAGGCAAAGGGTGGCTACTTTGAAGAATTTCAAATGTAAAATATATTTGGATTTGATTAACACTTTTTTGGTTAACACAACATTCCATGTGTTATTTCATAGTTTTGATGTCTTCACTATTATTCTACAATGTAGAAGATAGTCAAAATAAAGAAAAACCCTTGAATGAGTAGGTGGGTGTGTGTGTGAGGATGAATGTGTATGGCTTAAGTTACACGCCCTATCTGTTTGCTACACAACATTGCGCACTCACAATGATAATCCCTTCTCGCAGACAGTCTCTATGTAGGGTTTGCTTGGTTTCCTACTTGTCTTGTGAAATGTCAATGCAAATACCCTGGAAACAAACATTCTGGCCTAAAACCTGTTCAATCCTGCCTACAGGGACACCGAAGCGTAGGGAAACCAGTCTTTATATCCGGACTGATAATACCATTCCATCCACTGAGCACTGATACATGCTGTCTCTCTCTATTGGCAGATTCTTTCATTTAGTTTCTGTTGCCATTCCAAACACTTATTTTGAAAGTTGCCAAATTTCAGTCGAATACTTTGTTGTTCCCAACTCCCACCTCAACTGCTTTTAGATGTGTAGAGAGCACAGTGAGTGGGTGTTCATCTTTTTTTAGTCCTTGCTACTCTGGGAGAAGCAGCATTACCTTTCCTATTACAGACGGTCATAAATGCAGATCATGGCTGTTGTTTTTATCACACTTGATCATATTTTTTCTCATGAGAGATGAATACTACCTTCAAATAGATACTTGATCATCAAATGTTTTGTCCTTTGCAATGGCCAGTGTGCTCCTCTAGAAAAACCAGGCAGGCTGGTGGGTGCGTGTGTCTGGGTGGGTGGGTGTATGTGTGGCCCAGCATGATGTGTGTAATAGTAATAGCCAATGTGGTATGACCAACATGATGATGTGTGTGTTTCCATTGCAGATGTGAAGGAGGAGTTTGCCCCTCCTATAATCGGCATGCCTGGACAGTTCCCTGTGTACCTCAGGCTTCCGTACCGTAGGGATTACTACTTCTGCTTCCGACAGGATGCTCGCCAAGCTGAATTCCTCTCCATCCTCTCCGACTGCATCCGCCACCAGAACCAAGGTAACTAACCAGCCAGAACGAACGGTTACCATGGTAGCAGGTTCGCCACACCAGCACTGAAGCAAAGACGCATAGGCATAACTTTTAATAACATTTTCATGTAGGGTCTCCTGAGGGAGGAGAGCAAAGACAAGGCCCAGTCAGAACTAAGGCCAGGGCTGTGCTCCAATTCTCCACCATTCACTCTGAAGTGTGCAGTTACTTACCCCCCTCTCTTGTGTGTATGGGACATAGTGGAAACTCCCTCTAGCCCATGTTTTCAACATGTTTTGTTATTGCACACTTTGTGGAGACGAGTAGGCAATTGGAACACAGCCCAGTTCTTACATCCTTGTTAAGACAGAGAAGCATCACACATTTCTTCCCACTCCTGTCTTCTCTCTACCTTTTCTCTCTCTACCTTTTCTCTCTCTACTTTTCATTTTTTCTCTCTACTTTTCATTCTAACTTTCTCTCTCTCTCTCTCTCTCTCTCTCTCTCTCTCTCTCTCTCTCTCTCTCTCTCTCTCTCTCTCTCTCTCTCTCTCTCTCTCTCTCTCTCTCTCTCTACCTTTCTCTCTCTACCTTTCTCTCTCTCTCTCTCTCTCTCTCTCTCTCTCTACCTCTCTCTCTCTCTCTCTCTCTCTCTCTCTCTCTACCTTTCTCTCTCTCTCTCTCTCTCTCTCTCTCTCTCTCTCTCTCTTCTCTCTCTCTCTCTCTCTCTCTCTCTCTCTCTCTCTCTCTCTCTCTCTCTCTCTCTCTCTCTCTCTCTCTCTCTCTCTCTCTCTCTCTCTCTCTCTCTCTCTCTCTCTCTACCTTTCTCTCTCTCTACCTTTCTCTCTCTTTCTCTCGCTCTTTACCTTTCTCTTGCTCTCTACCTTTCTCTCGCTCTCTACCTTTCTCTCGCTCTCTACCTTTCTCTCTCTCCTTCTCTCAGACTTCCTAAAGAAGAAGACAGTTGAGGTGCAGGCCTTCCTCAAAGCAGTCCACCTCTACAGACAGGAGAAGGGCAGCTATGACTCCTGGAAAATGCTGATTGGCAGTGACGTCAGGGTAGGTTACTGGTTCTGCTTCTATGCTTAAAACACTCACATCAGCAGATACTGATTCCCTTGACACTCTTTCTCTCTCTATCCCCCCATACCCTGTTAGTTGATGGCAGTATAATTGGGCAATTGTGTGGTCACGGAGCATTTGTGATACCAGGAAGTTAAGTTAGAGGTGCAGGAAACAACCCCTATTACTGCAAGGAGGCCGCCACTGTCCTACTGCACTCGCACACCTCCGTATTCACATATTTGTGTGTGTGTGTCTGTTCTCACACCTATCTCATCAATGTTTTCAACGCCAGAGTTTTGCTCTGTAGTTTCACCATGTGTTTGCAGTATTACTCACCTGCATGTTTTTCAGGGATAAATCAATCTGCACGTTGTCATATGATTTGGATGTTTGATGCATGGTTCGTAAGATTTGTACAGATACATTGTATGTTTGTTTGTGTTTGTGTGTGTACAGGTACTGGCCAACCTGGTTATGGAGGAGCTGTTGCCCTCTTTGGAGAAGGACATGCTGCCTCATCTAAAAGCCAGGAAGACAGAGAGGAAGAGAGTGTGGTTCGCTGTGAGTCACGCTATCAATACTAAAGTATGATGATTAATGATGCGTGTGTTTGTTTCCTTAAACCCTAACCCCTCTCTATTCTGCACCACAGACCGTAGAAGCGGCCTATATCCTGGTGCAGGAGTGTCTATTTGAGGGTATGTCTGCTCTGAAGGAGGAGTGTAGGAAAGCAGCTCACCAGCAGGAGGTGCTGATACGCTCTGACATGGACCAGATCCTCAACTCCAGAACCTACCTGGAAGGAAAACTACGAGGTACCGACTAACCCTGGAGAGAGAATCAATCCAAAATCTGCCCCCATAGTATACTTGTATACGGTTAGGTGTTAATTTAGAAATCAGCAAGAGAGTTAGGGCTATGCAGCTCTCAGTCACTACAAGACAAACAGGCTGTACAAATGCAATCCGTTACTTAATTTGTCACATGATACTGTTTTATATGAATAGATCCATATGAGCGTGAACATGGCAGGTTAACTGCATGTATTTGTGTGTACGTGTGTGTGTGTGTGTGTGTGTGTGTGTGTGTGTGTGTGTGTGTGTGTGTGTGTGTGTGTGTGTGTGTGTGTGTGTGTGTGTGTGTGTGTGTGTGTGTGTGTGTGTGTGTGTGTGTGTGTGTGTGTGTGTGTGTGTGTAACTATTGTCGTGTCTTTGGCTATGCCGGATTAAGTGATATGACATGCTATTCTATAAAATAATTTCTCCGTAGTTAATATTACCTGATTGAGCTAATCATGTAAATGTAATTAACTAGAGTCGGGCACCACGAAATAATATTTTTAGAGCTGTTATCTTCTGAATAAACTCTTACAGACCTAGTAATATTTTACCTCAATAGCAGTCAATTTTAATCGTCATCTTAATTCAGTCTCATCTGAAAGTTGTACATTCTTGGTTACCTGCACAAACCCTGGCTCACAAGTTGAATCAGCAATACAAAATTGTGTTTAATTATTTATTTACTAAATACCTAACTAATCACACAGAATTACACAATGATATCATACCTTGATTACAAATGACGTCATAAAGGAAAATGTCCCTAGCGGGCGGAACAGATATGACAGCTTGTTACACAAAAGAAAAGGGTCTGAGTTTGAGTGAAAGAGCGGGAAGAATGAGGAACAAAGGGAAGAAGCTGTGCTATTGTAAATACAGTATCTTATGTATTCTAAATGACCGCCCATTTGGAAAAGGAAAATGCAATAAATATTTATTCTGAGCTGCGCTTCGGTAGGTTAGTGGTAGATGGAAGGCCGTGTTGCCCCTCCGAGTCCTTTGAAGAATGTCTCTGGTTGTCAATTGGATACGTTGTAGTAACGTCGTTGGGTGATAGACGGGATACTCTGTCTGTTCCTTCCTAACCCTCGTTTGCATCTGCTGGTGCTAACTCAACGGCTAGGAGGTATCACTTCTGTAGTGAATAAGAGTTCAAAGTTCACACCATTCGCAACCAAAGCTCACACTGATTTTGACTTCGTTCTGTAGTTATTATCTGAACCATTCTGACATCAGACCGCCGTCCTCACATCCTCGGAACAGGAGGTCATATTGTCGTCAAGGGCTTATATAGGAAGGGAGAGGAGGGCGTGTTTGAAAAGGGGGAAAGAGGTAATTATGACTGTCATAAACCCACCCCCCCCAGGCCAACGTCATGACACTATACTTGTGGGGACCAAAAGCCCCCACAAGAATAGTGAACAAACAAAAAATTGGACTAACTGGGGTCATTTTGTTAGTCCCCACAAGGTCAAATGCTATTTCTAGAGGGTATAAGGTCAAGGTTAGAATTAGTGTTAGGGTTAGCATTAGGTTTAGGGTTAGTGATAGGAGCTAGGGTTAGTTTTAGGATTAGGAGCTAGGGTTAGGTTTAGGGTTAATGTTAGGTTTTCGGATTAAGGTTAGGGGTTAGGGAAAATAGGATTTTGAATGGGACTGAATTGTGTGTCCCCACAAAGGTTATTTATACAAGACTGTGTGCGCACATGTTCGTGCATGTGTGCTTGCGTTTGCATACGTGTGAGATTGTGTGTGTCTGAATTTAGGGGGCTTAGGTCAGGGTGTGGTATTGGGGCGTTGGTGTACATTATTCTTTTGTTCTGTTCAGTGTTGTTGACACTGATACCTAGCTAACTCCCTGGGAGAGTGAATGTCTCTGTGGGGGACAGTAAATGCCACCCAGCAGATTTGATGACTGTACACTAGACTTTATACAATATTCGTGCCCAGGCAGTTTACACACAAGCCCAAAACCCTCCGTTCAACGAGTTACAATTATCCATTTTAGTCAGCAGCACTTAAGATAGATAACTTGTTTTATATTCATTAAATGCTGTTTTTATTGCATTAATGGAACAGGAGCACTATAGATTAAATCAAGAGAGAGCTTAAACTATGATTCACTGTACAGTACTGTATCTTGTTCTATTGACCAAGCCCTAGCTTCTGGTCTGATGCATGAATCTACGAATGTATCTGTCCTCCTGTAGCAGGTTTATCAGAGCAGCTAATGAATGTATCTGTCCTCCTGTAGCAGGTTTATCAGAGCAGCTAATGAATGTATCTGTCCTCCTGTAGCAGGTTTATCAGAGCAGCTAATGAATGTATCTGTCCTCCTGTAGCCAGTTTATCAGAGCAGCTAATGAATGTATCTGTCCTCCTGTAGCCAGTTTATCAGAGCAGCTAATTAATGTATCTGTCCTACTGTAGCTAGAGTATTGGAGTCAGCAGAGAAGTTCTGTTCGGAGAGCGTGCAGCCCTACCTGGCCTCTGTACTGGAGGAGCTGATGGGACCAATCAGCTCAGGGTTCCAGGAAGCCCGGCTCCTGAGTGACAGCCAGATGGACCAACTGTGTCAGGACTTCCAGGAGGGCGGGGTTACCAATGAACTCAAGCAGGTGCAAATTTTCTCTCCTCGTCTTCTCACAAACAGTCCTGTCTGAGCTATCATTTACTCAAACTATTGACCCCCACTTTGTTGATCCCGCTTGGTCTTTCTCCTCACCTTTTCCCTCTCTCCCTCACCCCTTTTTCCTCTTTCTCATCTATTCCCATTCCATCACCCGTCCTCCCTTTCTGTTGCTTCCTATTTCATCACCCTCTCTCTCCTTCCTCTCATCCCCCCTCTTCCTCTCTGCCTCTCTCCAGGCGCTAGCTAAACTGAGTAGGCCCAATCTGTTGAGTTGTTACCAGAGGATCAACTCTCTCCACGACCAGCTGCACGACCTGCAGGAACGCTTTGGCTTCTCCAACATCAGCAGCCTGGTCCACAGCACCCAGATAGACCTACAGCAGGTAAACATTACACACACACTAAGTGACTAACTAAAATTTTCCACACTTTAATACTCATCAGACAGTCTCAGTTGTTGTGAATCTGACAGACAGTGTTGACCTGTTGGTGGTGATGAAAAATAATAGCTACAGAACCAGTCAAAAGTTTGGACACACCAACTCATTCAAGGGTTGTTATATATTTTTACTATTTTATGCATTGTAGAATAATAGTGAAGACATCAAAACTGTGAAATATGAAAAACACATATGGAATCATGTAGTGACCAAAAAAAGTGTTAAACAAATCAAAATATATTTTATATTTGAGATTATTCAAAGTAGCCACCCTTTGCCTTGATGACAGATTTGCACACTCTTAGCATTCTCTCAACCAGCTTCATGAGGTACGTACATACCCCAAGCAGAAGCCATGGATTACAGGCAACATCCGCACTGAGCTAAAGGCTAGAGCTGCCACTTTCAAGGAGCAGGACTCTAACCCGGAAGCTTATAAGAAATCCCACTGTGCCCTCCGACGAACCATCAAGCAGGCAATACGTCAATATAGGACTAAGATCGAATGGTACTGTACAGTCTCTGACGCTCGTCGGATGTGGCAGGGTTTGCAAACCATTACAGACTACAAAGGGAAGCATAGCCGGGAGCTGCCCAGTGACATGAGTCTACCAGACGAGCTAAACTGATTCTATGTTCACTTCAAGGCAAATAACACTGAAACATGCATGAGAGCACCAGCTGTTCCCTGAAGACTGTGCGATCACGCTCTCCGCAGCCAATGTGAGTAAGACCTTTCAACAGGTCAACATTCACAAGGCCGCAGGACCAGGCGAATTACCAGGACATGTACTGTGAGCATGCACTGACCAACTGCGAGCATGCGCTGTGCCCAAGAACACTAAGGTAACCTGTGCCCCCATCCCCAGAATGTGCCCCCATTCTCATCGACACGGCTGCAGTGGAGCATGTTGAGAGCTACGAGTTCCTTGGTGTCCACATCACCAACAAACTAACATGGTCCAAGCACACCAAGACAGTCGTGAAGAGGGCACGACAAAACATATTCCCCCTAAGGAGACTGAAAAGATTTGGCATGGGTCCTCAGATCCTCAAACGGTTCTACAGCTGCACCATGCTGACTGGTTGCATCACTGCCTGGTATGCCAACTGCTCGGCCTCTGACCCCAAGGCACTACAGAGGGTAGTGCGAACGGCCCAGTACATCACCAGGGCTAAGCTTCCTGCCATCCAGGACCTCTATACCAGGTGGTGTCAGAGGAAGGCCCTAAAAATTGGCAAAGACTCCAGCCACCCTAGTCATAGACTGTTCCCTCTGCTACCTCATGGCAAGCGGTACCGGTCGAGGTCCAAGAGGCTACTAAACAGCTTCTAGCCCCAAGCCATAAGACTCCTGAACATCTAATCAAATGGCTACCCAGTCTATTTGCATTGCCCCACCCACTTTTACACCACTGCTACTCTCTGTTGTTATCATCTCTGCATATTCACTTTAATAATTCTACCTAACTC
Source organism: Oncorhynchus gorbuscha (assembly GCF_021184085.1). NCBI lineage: Eukaryota > Metazoa > Chordata > Actinopteri > Salmoniformes > Salmonidae > Oncorhynchus > Oncorhynchus gorbuscha. Next base: position 43,854,964 of record NC_060178.1, read on the forward strand.
AGTTTTTCACAATTCCTGACATTTAATCCCAGTAAAAATGCCCTGTCTTAGGTCAGTTAGGATCACCACTTTATTTTAAGAATGTGAACTGTGAGAGTAATAGAAGAGAGAATGGTTTATTTAAGCTTTTATTTCTTTCATCATATTCCCAGTGGAACGTTTAGAGTTGCCTTCCATAAGCTTCCCACAATAAGATGGATTAATTTTGGCCCATTCTTCCTGACAGAGCTGGTGTAACCGAGTCAGGTTTGTAGGCCTCCTTGCTCACACACACTTTTTCAGTTCTGCCCACAAATTTTCTATAGAATTGAGGTCAGGGCTTTGATGGCCACACCAATACCTTGACTTTGTTGTCCTTAAGCCATTTTGCCACAACTTTGGAAGTATGCTTGGGGTCATTGTCCTGACGGATGTCTTGAGATGTTGCTTCAATATATCTACATAATTTTCCTTTGTCACGAAGCCATCTATTTTGTGAAGTGCACCAGTCCCTCCTGCAGCAAAGCACCCCCATAACATGATGCTGCCACCCCCGTGCTTCACGGTTGGGACGGTGTTCTTCGGCTTGCAAGTCTCCCCCTTTTTCTTCCAAACACAACAATGGTCATTATGGCCAAACAGTTTTATTTTTGTTTCAACAGACCAGAGGACATTTCTCCAAAAAGTATGATCTTTGTCCCCATGTGCAGTTGCAAACTGTAGTCTGGCTTTTTTATGGCGGTTTTGGAGCAGTGGCTTCTTCCTTACTGAGCAGCCTTTCAGGTTATGTCGATATAGGACTCGTTTTACTGTGGATATAGATACTTTTGTACCTGTTTCCTCCAGCATCTTCACAAGGTCCTTTGCTGTTGATCTGGGATTGATTTGCACTTTTCTCACCAAAGTACGTTCATCTCTAGGAGACAGAATGTATCTCATTCCTGAGCGGTATGGTAGCTGCGTGGTCCCAAGCTGCTTATACTTGCGTACTATTGTTTGTACAGATGAACGTGGTACCTTCAGGTGTTTGGAAATTGCTCCCAAGGTTGTGGAGGTCTTGGCTGATTTATTTTGATTTTCGCATGATGTCAAGCAAAGAGGCACTGAATTTGAAGGTAGGCCTTGAAATACATCCACAGGTACACCTCCAATTGACTCACATGATATAAGTTAGCCAATCAGAAGCTTCTAAAGCCATGACATCATTTTCGGGAATTTTCCAAGTTGTTTAAAGGCACAGCCAACTTAGTGTATGTGAAATTTTGACCCACTGGAATTGAGATGCATTGAATAATAAGTGAAATAATCTGTCTGTAAACAAATGTTGGAAAAATTACTTGTCATGCACAAAGTAGATGTCCAAACCAACTTGCCAAAAATATAGTTTGTTAAGGATACGGCCCTTTTTGAAAATTTTCACCTAAAATGACATAGCCAAATTAAACTGCCTGTAGCTCAGAAGCAAGGATATGCACATGTCTGGTACCATTTGAAAGGAAACACTTTGAAGTTTGTGGAAATGTGAAAGGAATGTAGAAGAATATAAAATAATAGATCTGGTAAAAGATAATACAAAGAAAATACCCACTATTCTTCAAAAGAATGTATCTTTGAAATGCAATGGAAAGGCCATAATGTATTATTCCAGCCCAGGTGTAATTTAGATTTGTCCACTAGATGGCAGCAGTGTATGTGCGAAGTTTTAGACTGATCCAATGAACCATTGCATTTGTTAAAAATGCTTTATATCAAGACTTCTCAAATGTGCCTAATATGTTTATTAATAATTCATGTTCAGAATGATGCACTCTCCTCAAACAATAGCATGGTATTCTTTCACTGTAATAGCTACTGTAAATTGTATAGTGTAGTCAGATTAACACGAATGTAAGCTTTCTGCCAATATCAGTTATGTCTATGTCCTGGGAAATGTTCTTGTTTCTTACAACCTCATGCTAATCGCATTAGCCTACGTTAGCTCAACCATCCCGTGGAAGCGACACCGAACCAGGAAGAAGATAACAAGACATTTGTGCAGATGTTGAAAAACATGTTTTAATGACTCCAACCTAAGTGTCTCTCCACTTGCTTCCAGTTGAAGCTCGCATCCGCTACAAGACCATGGTGCTTGCCTACGGAGCTGTGAGGGGAACGGCACCTCAGTACCTCCAGGCTCTGATCAGGCCCTACACCCAAACAAGGGCACTGCGTTCATCCACCTCTGGCCTGCTCGCCTCCCTACCACTGAGGAAGTACAGTTCCCGCTCAGCCCAGTCAAAACTGTTCGCTGCTCTGGCCCCCCCAATGGTGGAACAAACTCCCTCACGACGCCAGGACAGCGGAGTCAATCACCACCTTCCGGAGACACCTGAAACCCCACCTCTTTAAGGAATACCTAGGATAGGATAAAGTAATCCTTCTCCCCCCCTTAAAAGATTTAGATGCACTATTGTAAAGTGGCTGTTCCACTGGATGTCATAAGGTGAATGCACCAATTTGTAAGTCGCTCTGGATAAGAGCGTCTGCTAAATGACGTAAATGTAATGTAAATGTAAATGTGTACGTCAACATTTTTTTTAAGTGGCTGTCCCGGCCAAGTCTCTCATCGAAGGCATTGAGTTCCTCCAATGTAAGCATTGGCAGTGTAGGTTCTGGACGTACATATTACCTCAACTAACCGGTGCCCTCGCACATTGACTCTGTACCGGTACCCCCCTGTATATAGTCTCACTATTGTTATTTTACTGCTGCTCTTTATTTACCTGTTACTTTTATTTCTTATTCTTATCCATATTTTTTTTAACTGCATTGTTGGTTAGGGGCTCGTAAGTAAAGCGTTTTACTGTAAGGTCGACACCTGTTGTATTTGGTGCATTTATTCAGCACATAGGAGTGGCAGGTAGCCAAGTGGTTAGAGTGTTGGGACAGTAACCGAAAGGTTGCTTGATCAAATCCCAGAGCTGACAAGGTAAAAATCTGTCGTTCTACCCCTGAACAAGGTAGGTAACCCACTGTTCCTAGGCCGTCATTGTATGTAAGAATTTGTTCTTAACTTGACTTGGGTCCTTCTGTAGCTCAGTTGGTAGAGCATGGCGCTTGTAACGCCAGGGTAGTGGGTTCGATCCCCGGGACCACCCATACGTAGAATGTATGCACACATGACTGTAAGTCGCTTTGGATAAAAGCGTCTGTTAAATGGCATATATTATTATATTATTTATATTACATATATTACTTGCCTAGTTAAATTAAAAATGTTTTTATTTTATTTTTTAAATGTGACAAATAAAATTGGATAATTTCATAGTTTTGATGTTTTCACTACATTCTACAATGTAAAAATAATTTTTACAACTGAGTAGATGGGTCCAACCTTTTGACTAGTACTGTATGCACAGTGTGTCATTGATTGACGAGCTCCCGGGTTAATTCCTCCATGTCCTGTGTCCAGCTGGTAGAGAATGCAGCGTACACCTTTCATCTGCTGCTCTACAAGGACATAGAGGACAACCCAGGCAACGCGTGCTCTGCCATGGAGAAGTCCAGGCACAGGGTGCTCAAGGTACGCTGCTTATTCATTATTACACATCTGTGTATAAAGTACAGTTACTTCACAGGCGTACAGAGGAACTCACTGAGACGAGCACTGATCAAAATGAATGTTTATATGCTGATTAAACTCTATGTGTTGCAGCAATATGACTATGACAGCAGTACGGTGAGGAAAAGGATCTTTCGTGAGGCCTTGGTGGGGATCACTCTCCCTCACATCAAGAAGACCCTGGCCCCCACTTACAAAACAGTGAGTCAATACACACACACTTTACCCTTTAACCGAACACTAGAACAAATACACATAACCTGGCCCCCACCTTGTAGCAACTTACAATATAAAAACTGCCAATTATGTAATAACAGTTAATATTGTAGTACATTTTGCATTTATAATGTAATACATGTTGATAATGTAATAGATTGCAAATAATGTAATAAATATGCTCAATGCGTAACATAATAGTTTTTCACATAATGTAATAATTAAATTACATGATTATAAACTGGTTAAAAAAAGGTGATCAATAGTGTAATAACTCACGTCAACCCCCCTTAAGGCAGTGGTCACCAAACCTTTCTGAGCCAAGATCACTCAGGCCGGGATCTACCGCTCAGAATTGGTTAAAAACTATGAAAAACAGTTCTGTAGCAATGAGGTTTGTGCAGTAGGCTATAGTCCCAATACATTATGAATGGATATTGGCGAAGCTTGAATTGCCCTGGCAATGTTGTTCTTCTCAGACCATTTCAATAAATATATTTAAAAACTTCAGGTATATGATCACACTGTTAATAGATCCTATTTTGTTGTATTAGCTGTGAGACACAGTTGAGTGATCATAAATTTAAGCATATCATTTGGTTTCATTATTTTTACTGGAGTGACGGTACCTGCATCTGATGGTCAGTCTCCGCGGAGGGAGAGCATCAGAGGGTCCGCCTCTGCTTCGAACACACCGACTGTGTCATTGCGTTTTGGTACACCAGAAGTACATTCATTTCCAATGGAAACGCTGCGTTTGCCTTTCAGCATTTCGTTGCAGTGCGTTCGGTGTGATGCATACGTTCGATTTATCGAACATATGCATCAAATTGTATGCGTAGACTTGACAGAAAGTAGCAACATGTGAACGTTGAATTTTTGTTGCACACATATACAGTAAAAAAAAAGCAAAATGCAATAACAAATAGCCAAGACAGCAGAGAGTAGTCTCTTTTCAATAATGAGACAAACGTTGAGGAATGGTCTTGATTGCGCTGTTGGGCCGGGACCAGCCCCGTCGAAGCGCAGGTCTATGTGGGTCCAGAGATGGTTGAAGTTCTGAAAGCAAAGTTCCACCATCTCATCCAAGAGCTTCGACTATTTGGAGAGGAATTTCGAAGTTACTTTCGTCTGGACCGAAGCCAGTTCGATCAACTGTTCCAGATGGTTGGAGCCTGGATCGCCCAGATGGACCCCAACTACCGGGAGTCCATCAGCCCAGTTGAAAGCCTGGCGATTTGTCTCCGGTAAGCTCAATTCTAGTGAATTTTTTAGTCTTTGATACCATAATTGATTGATATTAGATATAGCTAGCTAAAGCTAGCTAAACGGCTCTCTAGTTAATAGCCCCTGTGTGACATCTGATGTACTTCAGAATGTTCATTAGGACTATAACTTTTGCCAAATTTGGTTTAAAATAATTTTTTAAATGATGCAATGTTACCAAATGAAAATAAAGTTGGGGTGCCTTCTGCCTTGATGAAGGTAGGCTAGTCTTCTCCAGGACCACTTGTTGTTCAAGACAGTTACAGTCATTCATGACATTCTTATTGGAATCACATACCCTGGAGACTCCACCACCTGCATCACTCCCTGGGGCTGAAGACCTGGGACCCGTTCCCCACTTCTTTGTCGGCGATGAGGCCTTCCCTTGAGAACCAACCTCATGAGGCCCTATTCTGGATGCCAGCTGTCATTACCAAAGCCTGTAAGGATCTTTAACAAACAACTATCTAGGGCAAGGTTATATTTTAAATGCGCCTTTGGGATTCTTGACAGCCTGGTGGAGAATATATTGGAGAGTGCTTGGTCTCAGCCCCTCAAATGTCGATGCCTGCGTGAAGGCCACGTGTTCTCCACAACTACCTGCGGAGGTCATTCCAGGAGCCGCTCCGGATGGAGATGGGCACGCCAAATGGTCACCTACCTGATGTCACCAACAACGCCCCCAGACAGGCACTCCAGGTGAGGGAGAAGTTGACCACCTACTCCTCATCGCCAGCAGGTGAAGTCCCATGGCAGTATGCCGTGGCTTGAAACAGATTTTTTTTTTAAGAGCCCCCGAACACCAAGGTTATTTTAAGAACCATCCACCGTTGTCCATGATGTATATATATATTTCCCAGGTTATTTTATGTCTCATTGTCTCTTCATTTGAAAGTTATATTTAAATGAAATTTGGGAGTAAAGACCACACATTAACCCCTTCCCTCTCCCATTAACATCACTATTATACACACCTGGCATGGTACATCAGGTGAGCAGGAGCTCTATTTAAGGTTATACGACATACAGTTAGTATGATAACAATGGACCCTAGGTAACCTAGGGACAATACAAATAGTAAAGTTTACCACCATCTTCACTGGTCTGACAAAATGCAGGTTAGGAAGAGAGTGTGTTTTTACTTTAATCTGGTCTTAGATCTGCAAAGGTGTAGGGAAGAAATAAGAAGATGAAGTCTAAATGAGATATTAATAAACAAATGAAACAACTGACTATGAACACATTAGACTTTAATGAGTATTCAAGTACAGGAAAGAACATGACAGGTATGTGTGTTGTAAAAATGTTACCAAAAATAAAAACTATTGAAAGAGGTGTGTCCATGTATGTGCGTGTAAAAATACAAAAATGTTTGAGTAGCCTGTAATCTGTAAGAGAACAGCAATAGCATGCACAACTGCAGACAAATACAGGGACAATTCATAAAGCCTAGACATAGTAGGGGAACTTCAGACATGGCCATAAAGAGACAGAGGGTAGGGCTGTCTGTGAATGTGTAGCCACAATACAGGTAAACACACATTTAACTTTCAGTCTTGTAAAAGAACAACAAGAGCATCTGAATTCTCCGGTGTGTCAGTTTCAATTCAGTCAATTTTCATGCAATCTATGTACAACTAATAATGAATGCTGTCCTACAGTAAGTATTGAGAAACTATTTACTTTATAAATTCCAATAATTTTATACTAAAAAGCCTACTAAGAAAGGACATGGTAATAAGTTAGAAAATCTCAAGTGAGGACCCTTGGAAAATATCAGTTGCATTTCCTTGATTCCTCGCGTCCTCTCCTCACCTCCTGCTCAAAACCCATTGGAGGAGAAGGTCAAAACAACAACCAGACAGCTCACCTCTTCCTGTCCTTCCTGTGAGCTGGTCGGCTAAATTGACTCCATCTCTGGAAGGGAAGAGAAAAACAACACTTACAAGCATTACATAAAATAACACCATAAAAGGTGAGATTTATGTTAACTAAATACTGCTTGTATAGTGTAGTTAGTGGCATAAATATTGGAACAGTATGGTAACATTGGTAATACTTTCTGTTTACTCATGGAATTTGTATTTCAGATCAAAAGATGAATATGACAGGCAAATGTTTAGACGACAAACTTGTTTTAGGATATTTTCTAACCCAGAAACAACAGCTACAATGGGGCAAAAAAAGTATTTAGTCAGCCACCAATTGTGCAAGTTCTCCCACTTAAAAAGATGAGAGAGGCCTGTAATTTTCATCATAGGTACACTTCAACTATGACAGACAAAATGAGAAAAAAAATCCAGAAAATCACATTGTAGGATTTTTAATGAATTTATTTGCAAATTATGGTGGAAAATAAGTATTTGGTCACTTACAAACAAGCAAGGTTTTTGGCTCTCACAGACCTGTAACTTCTTCTTTAAGAGGCTCCTCTGTCCTCCACTCATTACCTGTATTAATGGCACCTGTTTGAACTTGTTATCAGTATAAAAGACACCTGTCCACAACCTCAAACAGTCACACTCCAAACTCCACTAAGGCAAAGACCAAAGAGCTGTCAAAGGACACCAGAAACAAAATTGTAGACCTGCACCAGACTGGGAAGACTGAATCTGCAATAGGTAAGCAGCTTGGATTGAAGAAATCAACTGTGGGAGCAATTATTAGGAAATGGAAGACATACAAGACCACTGATAATCTCCCTCGATCTGGGGTTCCACACAAGATCTCACCCCGTGCGGTCAAAATAATCACAAGAACGGTGATCAAAAATCCCAGAACCACACGGGGGGACCTAGTGAATGACCTGCAGAGAGCTGGGACCAAAGTAACAAAGCCTACCATCAGTAACACACGATGCCGCCAGGGACTCAAATCCTACAGTGCCAGACGTGTCCCCCTGCTTAAGCCAGTACATGTCCAGGCCCGTCTGAAGTTTGCTAGAGAGCATTTGGATGATCAGAAGAAGATTTGGAGAATGTCATATGGTCAGATGAAACCAAAATAGAACTTTTTGGTAAAAAGTCAACTCATCGTGTTTGGAGGACAAAATGCTGAGTTGCTTCCAAAGAACACCATACCTACTGTGAAGCATGGGGGTGGAAACATGATGCTTTGGGGCTGTTTTTCTGCAAAGGGACCAGGACGACTGATCCGTGTAAAGGAAAGAATGAATGGGGCCATGTATCGTGAGATTTTGAGTGAAAACCTCCTTCCATCAGCAAGGGCATTGAAGAAATGTGGCTGAGTCTTCAGCATGACAATGATCCCAAACACACCGCCCGGGCAACAAAGGAGTTGCTTCGTAAGAAGCATTTCAAGGTCCTGGAGTGGCCTAGCCAGTCTCCAGATCTCAACCCCATAGAAAATCTTTGGAGGGAGTTGGAAGTCCGTGTTGCCCAGCAACAGCCCCAAAACATCACTGCTCTAGAGGAGATCTGCATGGAGGAAATACCAGCAACAGTGTGTGAGAACCTTATGAAGACTTACAGAAAACGTTTGACCTCTGTCATTGCCAACAAAGGGTATATAACAAAGTATTGAGAAACTTTTGTTATTGACCAAATACTTATTTTCCACCATAATTTGCAAATAAATTCATAAAAAATCCTAAAATGTGATTTTCAGGATTTTTTTCCTTCTCATTTTGTCTGTCATAGTTGAAGTGTACCTATGATGAAAATTACAGGCCTCTCATCTTTTTAAGTGGAAGAACTTGCACAATTGGTGGCTGACTAAATACCTTTTTGCCCCACTGTATACATTTGCCTCATTTGATCTGAAATACCAATTAGCCTACATGAGTATACTGTAAAAATGACACTGTTGCAATACTTAAGACAATACCTGTGTTGTGGAGAAGAAAAAAGCGTAACATTGAACTCGGCATCGAAAAGCAGCTAATTAATTTGAACCTTGACTGTTGCTCTTCTTTGCTGAGGCAGCCTCTTTAGGGTTGTAACCAGGCTGATGGCAGAGGGTTTCTTCCTCCTCTTTTCTGTGTGCATCAGGATGAGTTGTATCCCTCTTGCCATCTTGGAGGTGCGAAATGAGTGGATCTGGGGGCTGGTAGCGCCTGGTGTGACTTTGTTCCTCTTCGTGTCTCTCCTCGTTTGTCTCCACGGCCACATCCTGTTCAACAAGGTCCTCACTGGTCACTTCCGTGAGGTTCATAATAATCTCAGGTGGTCCTAGATCCAGAGGTACTTCCTCCATTTCATCATCTTCCATGGCTGCACCGGTGGTGGTCATATTGTGGATGATGTAGACGTTGTAGAGGGTCTCACTGCACCAGTGACGGTCGCACTAGTAGATGAGAGGGTTTCGCTTGTATGGGTAAAAGAGTGTATATTACATTATTGGTTAAAGTAATTACACTATAACACATGCAAAAGTTCTTACATTATTAGCTCCTCTTCCATTATTGTTATTTTATTACATTATCAGTTGCTACACATTTCTTCCCTTGTTTTCGTTCCTGTCCTGTCGGATCCTTGTCTGTCCTGTCGTGTCGTGATGCTGCGTAAAGAGTGAGCAGGTGTCTGAGTCCAAGTGCCTTCCCGAGGCAACCTGCAGTTCAAGATCAAGTCTCAGTTATTGCTGCGAGTGTGACACCTGGATTTTAATCTGAAATACCAATTACTACTGTAAAAATGACACTGTTGCAATTAAGTACCTGTGTTGTGGAGAAGAAAAAAACGTAACATTCACGGCTGCAAAACAGTGTCTCTCAGCTAGCCTTCAAAACCCTCAAGAAAATAGGGGGAAAGCCAGCATAAATTATACTGCCCCAAAAGAAGTGTTTTGAGAGCACAGGCCTTTACATTTTTTTTGTGTCCTGAAATCTCATTATTGTTTAGAAAATCGCAGGTTGAAATGGTTGTTTCTGTGTCTTTAGGAGCTGCAGGGTCTTAAACAGTTCATCTACGCAGACTATTCCAACTTTGTCCATGTTCACAATATCTACGAGGGCATTTTGCTGCAGAGTCTGGACAAGGAAGTCATCAAAGGTATTGTTTCTGCTAGATATTGGAGTTATTCATTTGTATCTTATTCAATTGTAATACATATTTTAGGTATCACTACAATGTTACTCTCTCTGCTCACCCACACCAATATTGTTAGTGCGCGTGCTTTTAAACATGTCTCTGTTTGCTCTACAGTGGTGGAGGAGGCAACCAGGCTGAAGAAATACAATCTGTTCACAGACACCAGAGACCTCCTGAGTCAGTCCAGCTGCTCCAGCATAATCTCCACCCCTTTCAACCCCAGCAACACAGCCAGGATGCTAAGCTTCCCCGGACAGCTCCAGACCCAGCCCGAAGCCGAGGTAACAGCCCAGCCCGCCTCTCCTCTTCAGGGCAATGGCCCGGTGGTCGGTGGGGGTGCACAAGGGTAGGGCTGTGGCGGTCATGAAATTTTGTGAGCCGGTGATTGTCACGCAAATAACTGCTGTTCTCAGTATTTGACCATTACTTAACATAAACACATTTAGCATCTCCCGGCTTCCACACATAGCCTACAAGTCACCGATGCAGACCTTTGGAACATCTACATTTGAAAAAGTCTAAATAAATCAATGTACTATAGCCTAGATCATCACAATAAATCCATTAGTTATTTTAGACAGGTCTAAAGAAACATGATATCTAGAAAATGTAGTCTATTTCAGAAGAGCAGAATAGCATACTCTGATCTGGTGATGCCATATGGCTGTGGGCTACATTAGTTCATTTAGCGGACAAGATTTGCTTAGAATTTAGTGGCATTATTTTAGATTATTTTATCGAATGAAGAATACAATTGAACATAGCTGAAGAAAATAGAAAGGATATTTTCTCCAAAAGACCTGAGGGAGTGCGCACATGTGGCTATTCTGTTTTGAGCAGTAAACAAAGAAACAGGTACTTCTATATGCATCATTTGTGATTTGATTTTTAGCACATTCTAAGGCTGCATGATACAACTCTAATGATGATTTTAAATTTTTTGCATGAAAGGTACATCAGTCCCTCATTCACAATTTGACAAGCACTTGATAATGCCTCGAATTTCCCGGCTACATCCCCTTTGTGTGGCCATAATGCCCCCTGAAAAAGTCAATTCCTTTTGCGGCCAGGGGCCGTTATGCCCTTGGGATTAATATTATAATTATAATTCCCCTTCTCCCTGCTGCGTGCTGAAGCACCTATCATTCACACGGCTCTCTGTCACGTGATAGGGTCTTTATTACAGGCTACAAATGAAGACCGACACATCCGGTGAAGACAGACACATCCAGCACGTAACTGCGCGTGTACTTATCCAATTCCGAGGCACATACTGAAGATATTGAAAGAACTGTCCACATTTAATTTTCTACAGCCAACAAGATGTGTAGGCCTAATGAATAGCAAAAGCACTAGCCTATGTCAATTTACTATCCCAATAATACAAAAGTTGACCTATTCTGTGCGAGAAATAAATATTCAAAATATAGTCTGGGACGGTTGTGGGATGCGATAGATCCCAAATGAGTACAACCACTAGCATCAACACAACAGATGAGAGCGTTTAACTTACGATGTTGATAAACTGTTAGGCTTTTTCTTACATTATAATCGCAACAAGGTGCACACGGCAGTAGGCTGCAAATGCGATTATGCATTTTTATTATAGGTCTTATTATCAAGGTGCATTTTAATGTGAAAATAATATTTCCTAAACTTGACACAGGCGCTGTGTGTGTATGCCAGTTAGGCTCTACACCCGCTGTAACGTAGATTAATGTGCTTCATTTTCAGAAGTTATTTGGCCACTTTAGTTGCGATACAAGCCTATGGGAGTATGGTCTAGGCTACACGAAGTGTGTGACCATGATTTTAAAAAGTTGCACAAAAAAAGCATGTGCTGTTTCTTTTTTGCCTTAAACTGGGCATCATTCACGAGTGAAAATAAAACAGGGGCAGCAGGAAAAAATACATGTCCCCTAAATTAAATAGCAAATGGAGGACGCTTTTCTCGTGGCTCATGTTCATGCCAGCCAGGTAGACGGTACTCTTGTTGTTAGAGAACCAACTGAGATAGTTCAATGGGACTCTCCAGTCCCAGCCGAGACAGATAAAGTGGCTAGTCCTGCTACCACGGAAACAGCTCAAGTGGACATCCCTGTCCTAACTGAGGCAGCTAAAGTGGACATTCCTGCTCTATTTTAGACCACTCATGCTTACACAGGCCCTCCAGTTGACGTAGACAATCCAATTGCCCCTGAAAGTGACGGTAGAAGAGCCAGTCGCTGTTGAAAAAGAGAAAGTAGGGACACCGACCGAGGCAGAGACATCCATTGAAGTAGACACCCAACCACAGTAGCACAAAACAAAGCTCCTTCCCCCAGTCCGGACCCTGTCCCTGGCCCACATCTCCTGTCCCTATTTGTGTTGTCAACCATGTAGCTGTCATTGACCCCGGTAGTTGTTGAAGATTCAGTGGCGTGGCTTCTCTCAGGATCACCACTACTGAGACAAAAGCTGATAGAGAGAGCAGTCCTCCTTACAGTGACCCAGCAGTGGCCTCTAGTGGTGAGAAGCCTACAACGGACTCTAGACTTGCTGCAGCAGTAGAGACCAAAGATGTAGAGGTGCCTGTGACAGCCCCATCCATCCCCGATGATGGGGATGAGGACTTGGTGACAGATAGCGAGTTGGCCCCCATCACACATTGAGACCGCTAATGAAGATGTTACAGTGGAGTCAGGAGCAGCAGCCCCAGCCAAGGAAGTCAAAGTGTCACTAAGCATTCGAGGAGATTCTGTGACCTCTGACGTTGCATTAGAGGTCAGTGTGAGTGAATCACCTGTCAGCATCACCACCGAGCCCCTTATAGAAGTATCAGAGGGTGGACCCTGTTCCCCTTAATCATGTCGCTGAAGCAACATTAGCTTCTCTGTTAACGCCTAGTGTTGAAGTCACTGCATGTTCTGATTCAACCTTGGCATCAGCAGCCAATGTGAATGTCGTCCCTCCACAGCCCCGGCCACCCTCCCTGCTGAGCCAAAGAGGCCCTCCAGGCTGGGGAGCCTGCCCCCAAGGCCCGGGACTGTGTGAAGGAGATCCGGGACCTGGTGGTGGAGAAGATGGTGCAGCGTTACCCAGGTAGTCATAACTTATAAGAGAGTGATGACAAAGAGAGGGGCCTGATGTCACACAGAGAATAAAGGATGACAAGGGCCCCATTTAAAAATCACTGTAAATGTGAGGAGTATGGAAAGGTGATAGACTATACCCTTGCTGTTGTGGAAACCGACTGAGATTGCCTTCACTGTAAAAAAAACAAAGTAATTTTTATACAAGCATAAAGCTAAGTTTCCATAAAACTGGTAAAATAAGAATGTATACAATTGTGTGTGAGAAGATCAATGTGGTGAGATATAGCCATAACTGGATTATCAAATTCAGAACCAAGGAAAACATCAAATTGACTATTGCAATTGTGTGGCTTGAACTTCATTTGTGTCATAGATTTTTATATGTATTTTAGATGATTTGAGAACAGTTTGATATATGCCAGTTTAAGTTGTTCAATATTAAATCAAGAACACTGCCGTATATTGAATCGGTCTGAGTAGCAACGGGAGGGTTCTACATATGGAGGGTTTAGGGATTTTCTGTTCTATGTACAGCTATCCCAATAAGAGATACATCCAAAGGCATCATGATTTGAGGAGTATATTATTATACTGTATACACGTAGGCCTACTGCATTGATTCCATGAAGAAGAATGAGCCATTTCCAATGGACGCGGTTGCTATGGAGACTGGTCTAGTGTCTTTATTTCTGAGTAACCTTTAGCTGTGTTGAAATGTCAACACCATCCAGTGTACATAACATTTTACACTGGCAATTTGGGAAGGGGCTGTGCATATTCACTGTATATTTAACAGTTAATTGCTAGCTAAATGTAATGAATTGATTGTTTTCAGCTACTTTTGTGCTCCATAAACTCGGCTATTAACCCTTCAGTGCTAAAAGAAGGCAAACACATTAAATGTGTTTTATAGTCAAATAAAAAGGTTATTTTATTTAAATAAATAACACACAAGCACTGGACGGCTGGCTGGTTTTTCTAGACTTTCATACAGTATTTTATAGTTTCTCAGACTCAAATTGTTCATGGATAAACAAATTTGCCACCCTTGATAAAGACTGTATAAAATAAATACAAATACTGAGTGTACAGAACATTAGGAACGCCAGCGCTTTCCATGACAGACAGAATCTAGGTGAAAGCTAAGATCTCTTGTCACTTGTTAAATCCACCTCAGTGTCGATGAAGGAGACAGGTTATAGAAGGATGTTTAAGCCTCTAGACAATTCAGACATGGATTGTGTGCGTGCGCCATTCAGAGGGCAAGACTAAATATTTTAGTGTGCTTGCTCTATTTCCTCTACGGCATAATAAGTACCTTATGGTTGAAGACTCTTCTTTGAGTCATAAAAGTGCATTGAAATCGCATACTTTGAAGAGGTGTGTGGCCACTTGGAAACACCAGTTGGTCCTCTTACTCAAACCCTTATGTTTTTGTCTTATGTTGCACCTACCCCACACTGAATGTATCCAGAGTATTTTCAGATTTCATTATCAACAAATGCAGTGAAAAGTATTGTAAATGTAAAATGCACATAAAATCAACAGTGTAACGTTTGGATTCAGTCCTGTCAGGTGAACGGTTGTGTACTCACCTTTGGTCTAATCATTTCCCCCATTATCTCCAAACTGTTCCCTTTCAATATTTATTCTGTAAGAAACATTAAAATGTATCCCTATAGGCCATTTCCGTCGAGTATAAATGGTTGAAATGAGATGAACTTAAGGCCCAGTGCAGTTCTGTTTAATATATACTTACACTATGAGGTTGGGATAATACTGTAAAATTATGATAATTCCCTTTTGGTGTCAGTGGTTTGAAAAGACCGCCTGAAATTTCTGCCTGTTTTGGTGGGATGTAGTTTTGGCATTCCATGGTGACATCATATACAATATGATTTGATATGGATAAAAACAGCTGTATTGGACCTTTAAAATAATATTTGCCATTAATTTTGACACGTATCTTTTTGAGAATTATCTTTATTATTTGTTAAGAAATCTATTTCTGAGCAATTGCACAAGTATAAAATAATTTTCAAAACAATGAGCATATAATATAGCTCAGTATTTTTATGATTTATTTTATACCCTTTGCTCATCTTTGAGGGTGCCGAGGACGGTACAAGGAATGGTCACCTCAAACAATGTCCGTTTTCAACACTTTATTTTAAATATTGCACCACAGAAAAATTTGTTCTGCCGAGCACCAGGCACAATGAAGAGACAACACAACAAATGGTTAATTTATATAAGAGAGAACAGTTAAATAAACATAATTACTGAATGTTTGTACAAAGGCAAAGTAAAACTGTCAGTTTCATGAATGAGGTCACCTATAAAAAGGATTGTCACTGGACTATTAGAATAAGACTCACACTGTGCAATTACCAACCAACCACCTCTACTTCGGAACTGTAATGTGTGGAAAACATCCTATGGAAACAAAGCAGCGCTCATCCTGTATAAGTTAACTTCAGTCTTAAGTATGTGTACTTGTATTATGGTACATACTTATAGTGAACACATTGAGATATGCAAATATATTCCAATTAAAGCTCAAAACAAATTGACATTTTTTATGACCGTAACTAGATAAAGATTGTTTTCCAGAAAAGCGGTTGGGTAGCTTAAGATGTAATGTTAGCATTCAATAAAACAGCAACATCATCACTGCTAGAGTTTGGAATAGAGCACTTGAAGCGACTAGCTGTTAAAGACACAGTAGTAGTGTTGATACTCTCATCACTACACAGCGTAGCATAGCGAGCTACACGGGAGATAGCTGTTGTCAGTCTGTGCGGTGTATTGAACCCAATTTGACCTGGTTGATCTGAAGGCCGATTCCAGCCTAGCTGTAGAAGAACTGCTCTTCTGGCCGGAAGTCGGAAGCTGTGAAGGGGCGCTGTCCAGAGGTCACCGTCGACTGTCTAAACGTATCGATATTCATACTGAAGGGTTAGAGAAACACACACACACACACACACACACACACACACACACACACACACACACACACACACACACACACACACACACACACACACACACACACACACACACACACACACACACACACACACACACACACACACACACACACACACACACACACACACACACACACACACACACACGAGGAGTTGACATCATGTGAGATGGTTCTAAATACCACCACTAGGTGGCATTCTGAGACAGTGAAACATACAAGGACACAAACAAAACATGGTAAAAGGCTTCGTAGTATAATTGAACGTATAATTCACGTTAAGTGAAAGATCTTTAAAAACTTTACGCAATATTAATCTGCTCTAATTCAGGGTTCTGACATAACAATGAAGCTCTGTGGCAGAGCACCTGTAGCTGCAGGGGGAAACAGTGGAGGCAGCCAGTGAGCCAACTACATAAAAACAGCTAAATGTCAAAACACAGCTCCGTTAGAGACCAACAGCCAGACCTGTCTAACCTGCATGCCCTCACTCCACCCCTCCAGCAACCCCAGCCTATTTGGGGGATGATAAAGGGGCTGTAGCTACAACCATACAAATCAGTTACTATGGGGATGTGGATACAGAGGAAGCAAGGCTGGACGATTTCACGGTTGGTCGTCTCTCTGCTGTGACCAGCTGGTCTGACCGTTCAGCTGTGCAGTGGGGTCAACACGACCGTCTTGTCACCTCGGACCGGGTGAATTAACCAAACAGCGTGATGGATAAACTGCCCCTCGACAAACGACAGCATGTCCCCTTCTCTTGCACTCCACCCTCAATCCTTCTCTCTCGGTCTATACACTGTCAGTTGTTGGCTGGCCGGGCCGACATTCTGGCTCATTAAAATACGAGCTGTTTGCTTTGCCCCTGTGAGCTCCCATAATCATGTGTTGTTTTTAGCACAAATCACTTCCAGTGATCAGTTACACACGCTGTACCACCCCCTCTTCCTCGTGCCCCTTCCCAACCTCTACCTCACTGGGCAGGAATATGTATTTTTCATCTCCGCTCGGCTGTCAGGGGGGATTTGAGAGGCAGGCTAAAGGAGGCTAAGAGAAACACTGGAGAAACACCAGCGCTCTGAGTCAGACAACCTGCTTGGATAGCTTGCTGCCTCACAGCCTGTCTTGATAGCACTGTCTGACTGCCTGCCTCACAGCCGACCTGGAAATCCTGCCTGCCTCACTGACCATCTGTCTGACTACACCCTGGGCCTGGGAAAAAGAGAGAGACACAACCTGACCTCAGGTCAGGGCCTGCAGTCTGGTTCTGGTGGTGATGAGGAAAGGATTAACACAGTGATATTCAAACGTCGGGGTCGCGATGGAACTGCAGCAGGGTTTATTGAGTAAATTTTTTATTTTGATGAGATGAAAATGCAATGAATTGAAGGTTCTGTTGATGTAAAGATCCAAATGTACAGATTTTAAGGTTGTGTCATTAGATTTGGAGTGTAGTGGGGGTTTTCTTTGGGGGGAAAAATGGGTTTCCAAAAAAGTTTGAATACCACTGGTTTAAAATGCGCACGTTACGATAAAGAGGGTCAGTTGATCAACAACTCACTCACACACTTCCTCATACGAGACATGTAAATCAGCTCGTCTTTCACCTCCATTCCAGGCATGCGTGTGTGTTGTGACATTTTAAGAGAGGGAGGGTTATGTTAGCAGACAAAGGGCCCTCGTTTTTCCACCTTGGTACTACAGGCCCCAGTGAACCCGGGGTGAGGTATGGGGACACATTCTACAGAGATCATAGTGCACAGGAAGAGAAGCAGGCCCTTTTTCCTTTTTTTGCTCCCCTGACCCTCTGCTCCCTCATACGTCTGTCCCCTCCCACCTCGCCCGGCCCTCTCACCCGAGATGCTTTGATCTCTCCCCTGGCTGTCACTCCTCAGGTTACAGCTACCCACTACACAAGTGCTAAATAACCAGCTCCCCCCTCCCCCTCTTTTTCCGTCTCACCTGATTGCAACGCCGTTCTGTTTTCCTTTAGTTTTACATTCCTTAACACTCTTGACTGTCAATCACTGACAGTCGTTTCAAAGCGCTCATTGATTTGCCTGTCCGCGTGTTGTGTGTGGGGGGGGGATCAGAACGTTGTTGTGCACCTCTAGTAAAATCCAGACACTTCTCTTTCCACACGGGGACACGAACGGCACCCTCGCTTAGCCTCTGTCGCCTGGCCCACTGAGGCTTCTGGGACTTATTTGAACTTTCTTTAAAATAAAGGACCCGCTCCTTCCCACCGACCCGGGACTAGAGACATTTTATATAGTTCATATAAAATAGCTCATTATGATATCTATACAAATAACAGTGATTGTATTAAACCCATTTAAAAAGACCCCATTCACACCATGTTTCACACAGTTTTAAATAAGCGCTGGAGCTGGCTTTGATTATTGTGTTAACCTGGACCACTCCAGAGTACACTGGCCAAATTAAAACACTCTTACAGATGCCAATTCCCCCAGCTTGCTCAGTATATTTAAAAGGTATCAGTTACAAAGAAATTTTGGGAAAAAGCCTCCTACTCGCTTGCTCTCTCTCCGTTCCCTTCCCTCACTCTCTCTTGGCTATCGGTTTCTCCTTACCTCCCTCCCCTCTCCTTCATCCATTTGAAAGCTGAAATAACTGTTGCATGGATTCAGCGCATTGTCCTGCTATCTGCTCTACACAGCAAGCCTCTCAACAGCAGTCAACACAAACATACCCCGACGGGAAAAAACATTTATCGCACGCAAGATGTTTGATAATAAAAAAGACAAATTACTTTTTTTTTTTTTAACTCCCCATTTCCTCACCCATTCATCATTTTAACAGCATGTCAAATGACTTCAACTTTACATATTAGGCCTGTTTAAGACAGCAAGAATCAAAGGATAATATTTGTTTTATGATAAATATAAATATTTATTTCATTGCAGACTGTATCTGAGCCTCAACAGTGTAGAGCAGAGCGTGTGTTTATTCTCAAAGCTCCAGTATTGCTGTTGATGGCCTTCTGGGATAGTGGAGGACTGTTGACACAGCCCCTGCCCCTGGTTCAATAACAAAGATCAGCGAATACTGGAGAAGAATAACACCGTTCACCAAGCAGCAGAGACTGAGGCTGAGACGGTTTGCTATGGGGTCATTGTCCTGCTTCAGGACAGCCTGTCAGTCCCATGTGGCTCAGTAGGTAGATAATGGGTTGTGGGTTCGATTCCCACGGGGGACCAGCACGGAAAAGTATGAAAATGTATGCACTCACTACTGTAGGTTGCTCTGGATAAGAGTGTCTGCTAAATTACTCAAATGTAAATGTTAATGCAGGAGAAAGACAACCAGCCCTGCTGTGGTTCTCCAGTGGATGGTGGGGTGGAGGAGGGAAAGGTGCAGCTCACCGCCAAGAGGAGCCTCTAGGGGATGGGGATAGAGGTGCAGTCCAACCCCTGACCTACTCTGAGCTCACCTGCCTGGGAAGCCTCCAGCCTGGCCCATGTCTCCATTCTGGTAGCCTATGAAGAACTCTGGGCTGATGGTACTGTCTGCTGGGATGATCCCATCTGGGGAGAGACATACAACTCTTAGGTTAGAGACAAGTTTTCTATTGAGTGTCTCAACTCTCGCTCTCCGTACCTGTACTGTGGAAGAGTCTCCTCAGTATCCCGATCTCGCTCTTTACCCCTCTCCCACCCTCCTCCTCTTTCTCTGTAACTGCGCTGTAGAAGAGGTCAGGTCTTTGCCCCCCTTACTCCTTCTCTCCCTCCCTCCCTTGTAGGGGAGCGTGGGGTAAGTTGAGCCAAAGGGGTAAGTAGAGCCAACCCCTTGTTTTAAGGAAACCATACAGAAAATAAATAATTTGACCAAATATTTAGGAAGAGGTCATCATTTCATGGAGTCTATGAAGGAAAAAGTGGTAAGCAAGTTAGGCCCAAAAAACATATTTTTACCAAGTCAAATTAATTTGTGTTAGTGGTTTCATGATGCTTGTATCTAAAGCCAAGTTGATCATTATTTGTTTTGTTGTATACATCAGTTGGGTTCTCTATAAGCTTCAATATAAGGTCATAAACCTGTGTGGGTTAATATAGTCAAAATGTTTGCCTTGCGTAAGTTAAGCCAATGGCCATGGGGTAAGTTGATCCAATGGTTGAGCCAATGGCAAGTTGAGCAAGTTGTGTGCCAAGTGTTTTCTTCCCAGGCGTAATGCAAGGCTTTATTGCTGGGATAGGAGTTAACAGGACCTAGCCTTTGTATGATAAGTGTGTAAAAAAGTGTTTGTCAGGTGTTACGGACATGGACATGTTCTGCCCTGGTTTAGGTCTCATCTGTCGGAAAGATATCAGTTTGTCTCTGTGAATGGTTTGTCCTCTGACAAATCAACTGTACATTTCGGTGTTCCTCAAGGTTCGGTTTTAGGACCACTATTGTTTTCACTATATATTTTACCTCTTGGGGATGTTATTCGAAAACATAATGTAAACTTTCACTGCTATGCGGATGACACACAGCTGTACATTTCAATGAAACATGGTGAAGCCCCAAAATTGCCCTCGCTAGAAGCATGTGTTTCAGACATAAGGAAGTGGATGGCTGCAAACTTTCTACTATTAAACTCGGACAAAACAGAGATGATTGTTCTAGGTCCCAAGAAACAAAGAGATCTTCTGTTGAATCTGACAATTAATCTTAATGGTTGTACAGTCGTCTCAAATAAAACTGTGAAGGACCTCGGCGTTACTCTGGACCCTGATCTCTCTTTTGAAGAACATATCAAGACCATTTCGAGGACAGCTTTTTTCCATCTACGTAACATTGCAAAAATCAGAAACTTTCTGTCCAAAAATGATGCAGAAAAATTAATCCATGCTTTTGTCACTTCTAGGTTAGACTACTGCAATGCTCTATTTTCCGGCTACCCGGATAAAGCACTAAATAAATTTCAGTTAGTGCTAAATACGGCTGCTAGAATCCTGACTAGAACCAAAAAATTTGATCATATTACTCCAGTGCTAGCCTCTCTACACTGGCTTCCTGTCAAAGCAAGGGCTGATTTCAAGGTTTTACTGCTAACCTACAAAGCATTACATGGGCTTGCTCCTACCTACCTCTCTGATTTGGTCCTGCCGTACATACCTACACGTACGCTACGGTCACAAGACGCAGGCCTCCTAATTGTCCCTAGAATTTCTAAGCAAACAGCTGGAGGCAGGGCTTTCTCCTATAGAGCTCCATTTTTATGGAACGGTCTGCCTACCCATGTCAGAGACGCAAACTCGGTCTCAACCTTTAAGTCTTTACTGAAGACTTATCTCTTCAGTGGGTCATATGATTGAGTGTAGTCTGGCCCAGGAGTGGGAAGGTGAACGGAAAGGCTCTGGAGCAACGAACCGCCCTTGCTGTCTCTGCCTGGCCGGTTCCCCTCTTTCCACTGGGATTCTCTGCCTCTAACCCTGTTACGGGGCTGAGTCACTGGCTTGCTGGGGCTCTCTCGTGCCGTCCCTGGGGGGGGGTGCGTCACCTGGGTGGGTTGATTCACTGTTGTGGTCGGCCTGTCTGGGTCCCCCCTGGGTTGTACCGTGTCGGAGATCTTTGTGGGCTATACTCGGCCTTGTCTCAGGATGGTAAGTTGGTGGTTGAAGATTTCCCTCTAGTGGTGTGGGGGCTGTGCTTTGGCAAAGTGGGTGGGGTTATATCCTTCCTGTTTGGCCCTGTCCGGGGTGTCCTCGGATGGGGCCACAGTGTCTCCTGACCCCTCCTGTCTCAGCCTCCAGTATTTATGCTGCAGTAGTTTGTGTCGGGGGGCTAGGGTCAGTTTGTTTATCTGGAGTACTTCTCCTGTCCTATTCAGGTGTCCTGTGTGAATCTAAGTCTGCGTTCTCTAATTCTCTCCTTCTCTCTTTCTTTCTCTCTCTCGGAGGACCTGAGCCCTAGGACCATGCCCCAGGACTACCTGACATGATGACTCCTTGCTGTCCCCAGTCCACCTGGCCATGCTGCTGCTCCAGTTTCAACTGGCCTGGGCCCTAGGACCATGTCCCAGGACTACCTGACATGAGGACTCCTTGCTGTCCCCAGTCCACCTGGCCATGCTCCTGCTCCAGTTTCAACTGTTCTGCCTTACTATTATTCAACCATGCTGGTCATTTATGAACATTTGAACATCTTGGCCACGTTCTGTTATAATCTCCACCCGGCACAGCCAGAAGAGGACTGGCCACCCCACATATGCTCTCTCTAATTCTCTCTTTCTTTCTCTCTCTCGGAGGACCTGAGCCCTAGGACCGTGCCCCAGGACTACCTGACATGATGGCTCCTTGCTGTCCCCAGTCCACCTGACTGTGCTGCTGCTCCAGTTTCAACTGTTCTGCCTTATTATTATTTGACCATGCTGGTCATTTATGAACATTTGAACATCTTGGTCATGTTCTGTTATAATCTCTACCCGGCACAGCCAGAAGAGGACTGGCCACCCCACATAGCCCGGTTCCTCTCTAGGTTTCTTCCTAGGTTTTGGCCTTTCTAGGGAGATTTTCCTAGCCACCGTGCTTTTACACCTGCATTGTTTGCTGTTTGGGGTTTTAGGCTGGGTTTCTGTACAGCACTTTGAGATATCAGCTGATGTACGAAGGGCTATATAAATAAATTTGATTTGATTTTGATTTATAAGCCGGTGTTAAAAGATGCTTAAAATGATTAAAATGACAAAAAGCGATTGTGAATGTATTGAATTTTGTTTGGGAACTAAAGATTGACATGGTTAAAACAAGGTAGTGGTAAATATTTCATTCAGTACAGAAATGTGAAGGTGGCTTCACTTTCTGTTGAAGTTGTGCCAAGAGACCACTTTTTTTTGGGACAAGCTAGGTTTAAAAAAACAAATGTTTACATGACTTCTGATTATTTCCAGGGACACACAACATCCTGAAATGTATGTAGATATCTTCGTTAGAACAAATACTATATTTCCCTTGACTGAATGTAAAACAAAAATTTAAAAAGTGATGTTGAATGTAAAAAAATGGTTCAACCCCACTCTCCCCTACCTGCCTCCCTCCCACCGTACCTGCACTGTAGAAGAGGTTGAGTCTCTACTGAATGTTTCTGCTTCCCTCTCTACCTCCCTCAGTACCTGCACTGTAGAAGAGGTCGGGTCTCTCCAGAATGTCTCCGTTGTGCATGAAAGGTTCCCCGTCGTCTCCGTACATGAATGGTTCTCCGTCGTCTCCCATGGCTCTGTTGTCCACCATCTCTAACCACTGGGAGTTGTGCCAGCGGAACTTCTCACTCTGGATCTTCCTCCCCCACTCTTCATCATACTCCTACAGCAGGAACAGAGAGCGACAGAGCGCGCGAGAGAGCGACAGAGCCCGAGAGAGAGCGACAGAGCGCGCGAGAGAGCGACAGAGCCCGAGAGAGAGCGACAGAGCCCGAGAGAGAGCGACA
The DNA here is from genome assembly GCF_021184085.1 of Oncorhynchus gorbuscha. Taxonomy (NCBI): domain Eukaryota; kingdom Metazoa; phylum Chordata; class Actinopteri; order Salmoniformes; family Salmonidae; genus Oncorhynchus; species Oncorhynchus gorbuscha. The sequence continues at coordinate 43,878,571 of NC_060178.1, forward strand.
GAGCCCGAGAGAGAGCGACAGAGCCCGAGAGAGAGCGACAGAGCCCGAGAGAGAGCGACAGAGCCCGAGAGAGAGCGACAGAGCGCGAGAGAGAGCGACAGAGCGCGAGAGAGAGCGACAGAGCGCGAGAGAGCGCGACAGAGCGCGAGAGAGCGCAGAGCGCGAGAGAGCGACAGAGCGCGACAGAGCGCGAGAGAGAGCGACAGAGAGCGACAGAGCGCGAGAGAGAGCGACAGAGCGCGAGCGACAGAGCGCGAGAGAGCGACAGAGCGCGAGAGAGAGCGACAGAGCGCGAGAGAGAGCGACAGAGCGCGAACAGAGCGCGAGAGAGAGCGACAGAGAGCGAGAGAGCGACAGAGACGAGAGAGCGACAGAGCGCGAGAGAGAGCGACAGAGCGCGAGAGCGACAGAGCGCGACGAGAGCGCGAGAGAGAGCGACAGAGAGCGCGAGAGAGCGACAGAGCGCGAGAGAGCGACAGAGCGCGAGAGAGCGCGACAGAGCGACAGAGCGCGACAGAGCGACAGAGCGCGACAGAGCGCGCGAGAGAGCGACAGAGCGCGCGAGAGAGCGACAGAGCGCGCGAGAGAGCGACAGAGCGCGCGAGAGAGCGACAGAGCGCGCGAGAGAGCGACAGAGCGCGCGAGAGAGCGCGCGAGAGAGCGCGCGACAGAGCGCGCGAGAGAGCGCGCGAGAGAGCGACAGAGCGCGCGAGAGAGCGACAGAGCGCGCGAGAGAGCGAGCGAGAGAGCGACAGAGCGCGAGAGAGCGACAGAGCGCGCGAGAGAGCGACAGAGCGCGCGAGAGAGCGACAGAGCGCGCGAGAGAGCGACAGAGCGCGCGAGAGAGCGACAGAGCGCGCGAGAGAGCGACAGAGCACGACAGAGCGCGACAGAGAGCGACAGAGAGCGACAGAGCGCGACAGAGAGCGACAGAGCGCGACAGAGAGCGACAGAGCGCGACAGAGAGCGACAGAGCAGAGAGCGACAGACGAGAGAGCGACAGAGCGCGCGAGAGAGCGACAGAGCGCGCGAGAGAGCGACAGAGCGCGCGAGAGAGCGACAGAGCGCGCGAGAGAGCGACAGAGCGCAGGAGAGAGCGACAGAGCGCAGGAGAGAGCGACAGAGCGCAGGAGAGAGCGACAGAGCGCAGGAGATAGAGCGACAGAAAGCGCGAGAGAGGAGTATGGGTTACTGGAGGTTCACACACACAGATAAAAACAGACAGAGTCATACACATGAATGCAAGCACACAGGCAGGCATGCACACACACTGAAAGCACTATATGGAAATCCACCATCTTCAATTGATTGAACCCCAGCCTTAGGAGCAAACAGATGCACTCTGTGTAAATGGAGAGAGTCCACCGAACTGAACTGGAAGTGTAATTGGCTGTAGAAGAGTGGCTGGCGGGGAGTCAGCTAGGGCTGGGGGACCAGGCGGACCACTGACCACCATATTGGTCCATCTCAGCAGGGAGGGCCAGATCCTCCACAGACTACTACAGCATCCCACAATGCACTGCTCTGTATGCCTGCACCCTACTGATGCTGTTACTAATAAAAACCTGGCGCGGTGAGATGGATGGGACTGCGATGGGGCTGTGTGTGTGTGTAGAGCTTGGCCGAGGAAGGCTGAGGAGGAACACAGATTCTGTTTTCCTTTCTCTGCGTGGGCCATTTGGGAGAAAGACCCTCTTTGAGCCACTGTGCTCCACTCAGCCAGGCCCTGCAAATTAATCATCCAGATGCAAAGCAGAGCCCCCTGGGCACTGACAGCCACCCAAGGCCCAGGCCTCAAACGGGCCCATTGTCACATCGCAGGGCCGCTCTCCGTCCCCAAAGTGGCAGTGACACTTTTTGTCAAGCTGCAGATTTATCACGTCTAAAGCGGCTTAATGACTACACGGCTGACTTCCCCTGGACCATTAGTCTGTAGTAAGGGTTTTATATGAAGCTTAATCCATCATAACGAGAGAGCTGAGCTAATGACGTCTCAGAGGGAAGGAGCCAGCCGATATAAAACAGTACTCATGGCATTTCCAATGTTCCTCCTCAGAGAAAACCTGAATCTAAGAATTATCCTCATGAATTACCCTTCTGTCTGACCTAGTAGAACCATCTATACGTAGATTTTTCTCTCTCTGTGGGGTGTGTGTGTGTGGACACAATGATCAGAGAGGAAACATTCAAGAACGTACAATAAGGTAAGGTAGCCTGCAGCTCTGCTAAGGTAGCCTGCAGCTCTGAAAACTAATGATTTTGTGTGTGTGTGTGTGTGTGTGTGTGTGTAGGGTCTGCTTTTTCACTCACCAACCGTGTCCTGTTACGACACTCTCCAGAGCCTGTCCTGGTCTTTCATGTGGTTCACATCTTAATAGTTCTCACTGATAATTTCAATGAAACACTTCCTCTCCCCCACGACCAGCTCCACAACCCAGCTGTAATCTATAGCTAATTACACTGATCTCAGGCCTGTGACAGATCACACCATGACTGGTCCATTCAATCTAAATGTTACAATTAGAGAGATAAGTAATGCATCTTCGCAAGTACATTGTTGATTATGTCGTTATCTGGAGTTTTTCCTGGCTAGAAAACAGTTTTTCCTGGCCTGCATTAAACAGGGATGGATCAGGACAACATAGAAAATCTGGAAAACCAGAATTCTGGACAGTTTCAGTTAGAAATGAATGGGAGGAAAATGTCAGGATAACCATACTTATGTTCTAAATAGTAGGCTACTTGAGTATGCGAAAATATGTTTTACATTATGTGAAATATCTCAAATGTAGCATGCTTTAAATGCCAGGATCACAGTTGGAAGTTTACATACATTTAGGTTGGAGTCATTAAAACGTTTTTCAACCACTCCACAAATTTCTTGTTAACAAACTATAGTTTTGGCAAGTCGGTAAGGACATCTACTTTGTGCATGACAAGTAATTTTTCCAACAATTGTTTACAGACAGATTATTTCACTTATAATGAATTCAATGTAACACATGTCCAGTTGGTTTACATACACTAAGTTGACTGGGCCTTTAAACAGCTTGGGAAATTCCAAAACATTATTTAATGGATTTAGAAGCTTCTGATAGGATAATTTACATAATTTGAGTCAATTGGAGGTGTACCGGTGGATGTATTTCATGGTGTACCGTCAAACTCAGTGCCTCTTTGCTTGACATGGGAAAATCAAAAGAAATCAGCCAAGACCTCAGAAAAAAGATTGCAGACCTCCACAAGTCTGGTTCATCCTTGGGAGCAATTTCCAAACACCTGAAGGTACTACGTTCATCTGTACAAACAATAGTATACAAATATAAACACCATGGGACCACGCAGCCATCATACCGCTCAGGAAGGAGACGCGTTCGGTCTCCTAGAGATGAACATACTTTGGTGCGAAAAGTGCAAACCAGAACAGCAGCAAAAGACCCTGTGAAGATGCTGGAGGAAACGGGTACAAAAGTATCTATATGCACAGTAAAACGAGTCCCATATCGACATAACCTGAAAGGTCGCTCAGAAAGGAAGAAGCCACTGCTCCAAAACCGCCATAAAAGACCCAGACTACGGTTTGTAACTGCACATGGGGACAGAGATCGTACTTTTTAGAGAAATGTCCTCTGGTCTGATGAAACAAAACTAGAACTGTTTGGCCATAATGACCATTGCTATGTTTGGAGAAAAATGGGGAGGCTTGCAAGCCCAAGAACACTATCCCAACCGTGAATCACGTGAGTGGCAGCATCATGTTGTGGCGGTGGTTTGCTGCAGGAGGGACTGGTGCACTTCACAAAATAGATGGCATCATGAGGAAAGGAAAATTATGTGGATATATTGAAGCAACATCTCAATATATCAGTCAGGAAGTTAAAGCTTGAGTCTTCCAAATGGACAATGACCCCAAGCATACTTCCAAAGTTGTGGCAAAATGGCTTTAGGACAACCAAGTCAAGGTATTAGAGCGGCCATCACAAAGCCCTAACCTCAATCCCATAGAACATTTGTGGGCAGAACTGAAAAAGTGTGTGCGAGAAAGGAGGGCCTATAAACCTGACTCAGTTACACCAGCTCTGTCAGGAGGAATGGGCCAAAATTCACCCAACTTATTGTGGGAAGCTTGTGGAAGGCAACCCAAAATATTTGACCCAAGTTAAACAATTTAAAGGCAATGCTACCAAATACTAGTTCAGTGTATGTAAACTTCTGACCCATTGGGAATATTATGAAATAAATCATTAGTATTAGGATTAATTGTCAGGAATATTGAAAAAACGAGTTTAAAAGTATTTGGCTAAGGTGTATGTAAACTTCCGACTTCAACTGTACATACTCATTTCGGCTTTTCATCTGGTAAAATTCACTGCACACTATTGAGGAAGAGAATTGCCTGTGTTTGACAACCGCTGATAATCAGAATAGGGGAAGTGTTCTACAAAAATTAACAAAATGGCAGGGAACAAGCAAAATTGCTTACTGCATACGTTTTAACTAAACAGCTATAGATACTTACAACGATGATGTCCAGTGTGTTGTCACAGACTTTGCGTATCTCTGCGTTCTTGTCGTGCATCAGGTCAATGAGGTAGGCGGGAGCCTCTGGAGAGAGTGAGTCAAGGAGAGGACAACAGAGAAAGGGAGGGATGCATTCTACACTTTCTGGGGGATCATTTTGCTGTTCCTTCTACTCAAACAGATCATTCAATAGTGTCTCTTTAATCAAGATCACAGTTACGGTATGGTATTTGAGGGAGAAAGAAACAAGAGAGGAAATACTGCTTTTGCTCTTTAATTTATAGGAAGCAGACATGAGACAGTTGCCCTGTGGCCAAACAAGCAACTATTACATTTCCTGTGATGAGAGAGAGATCTGGTAAAGCAGAATAACTCGCCCAAGGCAGACCACTTGGTAGAGATCCCTCTGTAATATTCTCCATAAAATGAAAACATCAAATACAGTATTTCTGCAAGCTATTTGTAATTTAATGCCTGTCACCTCAGATCACGACTGTGCAGTGCGGATCACTGAGGTCATGGATGGGGGTAACAGAAGTTGCCATGGAAACACACATTGAAAGAAGCGGACGGGATATAGGGTGATACTATTGGTTACCATGGTAACACAATTTAACAACAGGGTAAATAAATAAGGACTACATTGAAAGCCATTAAGGAAGATATTTGAGGGTTATTTGGGTTGTAATTCTGAGGTCTATATCGAGGTAAATCTAGGTATATTGTGGCATATTGAGGTAAACTGGAGTATACTGCAGTAAACGAGGCCATATTGAGGTAAATTGAGATACATTTATCCCAGTTTATCTCAATATACTGTATGTAAAATTACAGTAGATTTATTGATGTATCCTGAGGTATATACAGTTGAAGTCGGAAGTTTACATACACCTTAGCCAAATACATTTACACTCAGTTTGTCAAAATTCCTGACATTTAATCCTAGTAAAAATTCTCTTAGGTCAGTTAAGATCCTCACTTTATTTTAAGAATGTGTAATGTCAAAATAATAGTAGAGAATTATTTATTTCAGCTCCTGCAGCAAACCACCCCCACAACATGATGCTGCCACCCCCGTGCTTCACGGTTGGGATGATGTTCTTTGGCTTGCAAGCCTCCCCGTGGCTTGCAAGCCTCCTCAAACATAACGATGGTCATTATGGCCAAACATTTCTATTTTTGTTTCATCAACCCAGAGGTAATTTCTCCAAAAGGTACGTGGTAAAAAGGTACCTTCAGGCATTTGAAAATTGCTCCCAATGATGAACCAGACTTGTGGAGGTCTGCAATCTTTTTTCTGAAGTCTTGGCTGATTTCTTTTGATTTTCCCATGATGTCAAACAAAGAGGCACTGAGTTTGAAGGTAGGCCTTGAAATACATCCACAGGTACACCTCCAATTGACTCAAATTATGTAAATTATCCTATCAGAAGTTTCTAAAGCCATGACATAATTTTCTGGAATTTTCCAAGCTGTTTAAAGACACAGTCAACTTGGTGTATGTCAACTTCTGACCCACTGAAATTGTGATAGATTATTTCACTTATAATTAATTGTGTCTGTAAACAATTGTTGGAAAAATTACTAGTGTCATGTACAAAGTAGATGTCCTAACTGAAATGCCAAAACTATAGTTTGTTAACAAGAAACTTGTGGAGCGGTTGAAAAACTAGTTTTAATGACTACAACCTAAGTGTATGTAAACATCTGACTAGAACTGTATTGAGGTTTACGGTTGTAAGAGGGAGGATACGTGTGTCCTTAATGATGACATCCCTGGTGGCTTGGTGGAACACCATCTGCTAGAACACATAGACGATCTGACACACAAACTCATCGTCCTCCTGTTGGGCTACAGGCAGAGAGAGGTGAAACAGACTGACACACAAACTCATCGTCCTCCTGTTGGGCTTACAGGCAGAGAGAGGTGAAACAGACTGACACACAAACTCATCGTCCTCCTGTTGGGCTACAGGCAGAGAGAGGTGAAACAGACTGACACACAAACTCATCGTCCTCCTGTTGGGCTCACGTCCACAGAAAGACTATGTCCATACAATCCCTCAACCAGCAAGTCGATGTACTGTATATATTGTATCATACATGTCACTCCATTTCTTCATTACTACTCATATTGTAAGCTCACATTGCATGTCAGTTTGATCATAACTTGCAGGCATTTTAGTAGGATAAACCCTCCTTCTAGCATGTGCAGGCCTGGGCCCTATCTACTACCTACAGTTGAGCAGCTCGATGAGGGCAGAGATGATGCCAGACTTGGCCATCATGGCAGCACAGGAGTCGTCCATGGACACCGTCCCTATCATGATTACCACCTCTAGGATCAGGTCATCCTCTGCCGAGCCTGGTGGGGGTGGGGGGGCAGAGGTCAGGGGTCACAGAGATCAACGCTGAGAAGGTAAAAGTCACTGTGTGATATCATTGTGTGTGTGTGTGTGTGTGTGTGTGTGTGTGTGTGTGTGTGTGTGTGTGTGTGTGTGTGTGTGTGTGTGTGTGTGTGTGTGTGTGTGTGTGTGTGTGTGTGTGTAAGATCGCTGACATCATTCAATGATGTAGGATCAGTCAGTGATACTGATAGAGTGATGAAGGTTATGGGTTAGGGATTGGAGAAAGCCATGGGATAGAATTATTTCAAATTGAAAACTTGTGGAATGGCCGTACAGTATTTGCTTGTCTCAAGATCTTCAGGCTGAATGCACCTGTAAGTTTTAGCACCAGTCCTCCTTCCCCCCTTTCTCACTCTCCCTCCCTCCCTCACCACCTGGTTTGAGGAGGTCTTTTTTTTAAAACCTTTATTTAACTAGGCAAGTCAGTTAAGAACAAATTATTATTTTCAATGACCTGGAACAGTGGGTTAACTGCCTTGTACAGGGACAGAATAACATATTGTTACCTTGTCAGCTCGGGGATTCGATCTTGCAACCTTTCGGTTACTAGTCCAACGCTCTAACCACTAGGTTACCTGCCGCACCACAAACGCCCCCTTTGAGGCGTTCTGAGCCTACCTGGTTTGAGGTGGTCTTTGAGGAAGGGCACCAAGTTGTACTCCTTCAGCACCAGTTCCCAGTCCAGGTCAGGGATGGTGAGGTTAGCCAAGGTCCCCAGACACTCAATCACATACTCTTCCCTCTCCTGCACTCCCGTCTGAGCAGCCAAGTCACCTACGTAGTCCTGAGGGGGGATCAGAGGGAGGTCAGTTACCATAGAGACAGAGGTCATGGGTTCTCAAACATTTTTGGCCCACGACCCCATTTTGATATAAAATTCTCACAACCCCAACAAAATGAAAAATGATGGAATTAACAGCCAATGTTTACTTTAAAAATAATAATAATTGGGGCTATGACAGTAAATTGCAAATTAGTCTGACTTCCTTCCCACTTCCCACTTCCTTCCTGACTTCCTTCCCATTCACTGTGGGAATGATTAAAGTGCAACGGTCAAGTATGGCCTTTTACCGCGATTTAAGGGCGCTCTCTGGTTGAAACGTAACTTTTAGATTTGAATAATTTTCATTTAGATTTGTAACCTCTTGAAGCTAGGGGGCACTATTTTTATGTTCAGAAAAATAACGTTCCCAAAGTAAACGGCCTATTTCTCAGGCCCATATGCATATAATTGACAGATTAGGATAGAAAACAACAAAGTTTCCAAAACTGTCAAAATATTGTCTGTGAGTATAACAGAACTGATATTGCAGGCGGAACCTTCAGAAAAATCAAACCAGGAAGTGGCTTCCATTTTGAAAACGCCATGTTCCATAGCCTCCCATTGCTCAATTTAAAGGGATATTAACCAGATTCCTTTTCCCATCGCTTCCTCAAGGTGTCAACAGTCTTCAGACATAGTTTCAGGCTTTTATTTTGAAAAACGAGCCAGAACGATAACATCGTGTCAAGTGGTCACATTTGCGGTTGATATATTATCAATTATATATTTTAAAAACAACCTGAGGATTGATTACAAAAAACATTTGACATGTTTCTGTGGACATTACAGATATTATTTGGAATTTGTCTGCATTGTCGTGACCGCTATTTCCTGTGAATTTCTCAACATAATGCGCCAAACAAACGGAGGTATTTTGGATATAAAAATAATCTTTATGGAACAAAATGAACATTTGTTGTGTAACTGGGAGTCTCGTGAGTGAAAACATCCGAAGATCAAAGGTGAACGATTAATTTGATTGCTTTTCTGATTTTTGTGACCAAGCTACCTGATGCTAAGTGTACTTAATGTTTTGTCATGTGATCGATAAACTTACACAAACGCTTGGATTGCTTTCGCTGTAAAGCATAATTTCAAAATCTAAGACGACAGGTGGATTAACAAAAGGCTAAGCTGTGTTTTGCAATATTTTGCACTAGTGATTTCATGAATATGAATATTTTTAGTAATATTATTTGACTGAGGCGCTATGCTATTCAGCGGTTGCTGATGACAATTATCCTGCTTAAGGGATGGGTAGCGTCAAGAAGTTAACTTCTTCGAGATAGGGGGCGCTCTTAATTTTTGGATAAAAAAAACGTTCCCGTTTTAAACAAGATATTTTGTCACGAAAAGATGCTCGACTATGCTTGTAATTGACAGCTTTGGAAAGAAAAAACTCTGACGTTTCCAAAACTGCAAAGATATTATCTGTGAGTGCCCCAGAACTAATGCTACAGGTGAAACCAAGATGAAATTTCATACAGGAAATGGTCCAGATTTTGAATGCCCTGTGTTCCAATGTCTCCTTATATGGCTGTGAATGCGCCAGGAATGAGCCCACACTCTCTGTCGTTTCCCCAAGGTGTCTGTGACGTATTTGTAGGAATATCATTGGAAGATTGACCATAAGAGACTACATTTACCAGGTGTCCACCCGGTGTCCTCCATCAAAATTATTTCGTAATCTCCAGCTCCATGCGCGTTCCATTTTCTTCAGAGGAGAAAGTAAACTGCCACGAATGATTTATCATCGATAGATATGTGAAAAAAATAATAATAATAAATGCCATTTAGCGGACGCTTTTATCCAAAGCGACTTACAGTCATGTGTGCATACATTCTACGTATGGGTGGTCCCGGGAATCGAACCCACTACCCTGGCGTTACAAGCGCCATGCTCTACCAACTGAGCTACAGAAGGACCCTTGAGGATTGATTCTAAACAACGTTTGCCATGTTTCTGTCGATATTATGGAGTTAATTTGGAAAAAAGTTAGCGTTGTAATGACTTAATTTTCAGGTTTTTTCTTACCCAAACGTGATGAACAAAACGGAGCGATTTGTCCTACACAAATATTCTTTTTGGAAAAACTGAACATTTGCTAACTGAGTCTCCTCATTGAAAACATCTGAAGTTCTTCAAATGTAAATGATTTTATTTTAATGCTTTTCTTGTTTTTGTGAAAATGTTGCATGCTGAATGCTAGGCTTAATGCTATGCTAGCTATCAATACTCTTACACAAATGCTTGTTTAGCTATGGTTCAAAAGCATATTTTGAAAATCTGAGATGACAGTGTTGTTAACAAAAGGCTAAGCTTGAGAGCAAATATATTTATTTCATTTAATTTGCGATTTTCATGAATAGTTAACGTTGCGTTATGGTAATGAGCTTGAGGCTATAAATAGGATCCCGGATTGCTCATCGCAACAGGTTAAGGTCAACTGCACAATGATTGAAAGACCCAAGATGTTTTTTTTTTACAGGATTTTTGAAATTCTTCCACGACCCCATTTTTACTCCGTGTTGTCTGTTCATACTGCTATGCTTTATCTTGGCCAGGTCGCAGCTGCAAATGAGAACTTGTTCTCAACTACCCTACCTGGTTAAATAAAGGTGAAATAAAAATAAATAAAAATATATATATATATATATCAGGTGACCCTGTATGGGGTAGATGGAGCCTAGCTATGGATTCAGCTACTAGTATAAGAACAAGCATAGATATGGAGTCAGTAATCTACAAAACCCAGAACTAAAATCTTAAATCTTGCGTAATTGCTTCCTATGCTCAATTAAGTTCTGGGAGGAGACTAACGCAAAGTCTTCACCCTGAGGGAAACTCTCTGAAAGTTTCAAGCAGGGCCAAATGTCCCCTCCCATTCCAAAATTTGAAAGATCGTGATTTGCGAAATCGTGATTTATCCAAATGATCAGTGACAAAAAAATTCTGCGTACCGGAACAAAGTTATGTGTTAGTCTTGCATATCCCACAGTCTCTATTACCATATTACATGCATCTGTCCATGAGAGATTATGGATTCAGTGATACTATTATAAGTCGCTTTGGATAAAAGCGTCTGCTAAATGGCATATATTAACACAGATCATGTTAGCCTGTCTAGCCTTACCTGCCTATATCAGGGATGGAAGCTACAAAAAAAACTGAACTCCTCACGGGTGGCAGCAGTGGCTCATGGGTCTGCATATACATACCCACACACATGCAGTCAGAGCCGGCCCTAGCCTTTTGGCCCCCAGCCCCTTTCCACCCTACCTTGCGAGCAAGACATTTTAGTGGCCCTCCTCTTGACAGCGGAGAGAACAAATGTAATTTCCTGCTATTTGACACATTTTGCCATGGGACGTAGAGAAAATGTTGCAATGTTATAACTCATTTTCATGCAATTCTACTCATTTTGCAATGGGGTGGGGAGAAATGTTTGCAGATTTTAGTGATAATTAAGTGTCTGTCAGTGACTTAAGAGAAACTGCTGAAGCAATAACCCATTTTGAAATTGGCACATTGTGTATTCTACTATTCTAACTCGCAACAGTAAGAACCACGACTGAGTTCCAAAAAGATATATATTATGATCCGCAGGCCTACAAAAGGAGGGCCCCGAGCGACAGTTGACCATCCCTGGCCTATATCTATACTGAGCATGATTAAGCTCATCAGTGTTAAAGACTGAGTGTGAGTTAGTTTAGTACGCACTATGAAGAGGTTCTTGGTGGGTCCGTAGTGTTGAGACACGTTCCTGATCATCTTCATGGTCAGAACATCCTTTAGCTTCAGACCCCTCTTCATCAGCATCTTCAGACCATTACCTAGGGACATAAAAACAGAATTAGAAGTGTGTGTGTGTGTGTGTGTGTGTGTGTGTGTGTGTTTTACCTTCACAGATGACCTGTGCATTCCTCTTGTTGGCAGCCAGGTTGATGCAGAAGGAGATGAGCTCAGGGTCCATGGGGCTCTCACCACAATCAAACAGCACTTCTGTCAAGCAATCAAATAATACATAAATCAATACCAATTCATCAATACCAATTCATCAATACCAATTCATCATCAATCATTATAGCTGGCCAGAAGTCAGTCAGTGTGTTATGGGTGTCTCTGTCCCCAAACCTTTCTCTCTATTTGAGAATGGATGCATGCTTGGTGACATCATTGGCTGAATGCCATCACCATGTTGATGACACTGGTCTACATATCGTCCATACAGTCATTTAGTGGGTCGCCATGGTGACACACACTGGGTTAACCGCAGAGTACGGAAACAGAAAGGCCTTTTCTGAAGTGAGCAGATAAGTAGAGGGTATAGGAACAGTCATTTCTGTCTTATCAGGTCTGTGCCAAGACCCTGCAGGGGACTACTGAGAGGGCTTGCAAACAGATGGAGGAGAGAGGTGGACATAGGGAGATGGAAAGAGGACATTCCATGCCTGCTTGCAATTTGTCCATTCCTCCACAATCCAAAGGCCTCTGATTCATATAGAGCATCCTACAGTCTCCTTCAATTACGTCAAAAGACAGTAAGCTTCAGGTCCTTAGTGATGATGATGGTGGATGTGTGTGTATTTGTACATATGTGGAGGGGGCGGTGAGGGGGGAGACGTGATGAGTGGAGCAGAAGAGGGGGCTAGGCCACCAGTTAACACCCTGGAAGTCAACTACAGAGAGGTGCAGGTCCACAAAGGAGTTGCTCCCAGCCCTTGTCCTCTGCTCCCCCTCTTTCCCTGCCCAGTCTCCCAGCACTCCTGCTCTGATTTAACATTAAACAGGAAAGGCTTTAAGCAGGGGCACTGCAGGTCCGCTCCCTGTGAGGAGTCAGTAGTGTGCAATCCTACTAACACACACACACACACACACACACACACACACACACACACACACACACACACACACACACACACACACACACACACACACACACACACACACACACACACACACACACACACACACACACACACACACACACACACACACCGCATCAGGTATCACATACCAGGGGCCCTGGACCCCAAATCAGCCCCGTCTAGACTGTCTGGCACCTGCCTCTGCTTATTTACCACAGCATAGCCAGAGGAGGCTTAGTGCCACACTACACAGCAGAACCTCCATCACTCCCCTCCAGCCTCCACTCCTTCCTTCCCTTCCCCCCTAACCCTGCACAGCCCTTTGCCCCTTCCTCTCCCTCATAACCCCATGTCCGGCCTCTCCCTCCCAGCCCGGAACTGACCCCACCAGAAGTGGAAAGGATTGGGTCAGGTCTTGCCCCAGGCCCAGGGGAAGAGGTAGAGAGGTGAAGGGCAGAAAGTAAAGGAGTAGGGGAGGCAGAGAGGAAAAGGTTGAGCTGGCCAAAGGGCAGGGCAGAGAGGAAAAGGTTGAGCTGGCCAAAGGGCAGGGGCAGAGAGGAAAAGGTTGAGCTGGCCAAAGGGCAGGGGCAGAGAGGAAAAGGTTGAGCTGGCCAAAGGGCAGGGACAGAGAGGAAAAGGTTGAGCTGGCCAAAGGGCAGGGACAGAGCAGAGGTAGCCTGATGAGGAAGCGTGTCCAGTGGGTATGACAGTATTTGAAGGTATTTTATGTTTCTGAATAATAAAATTTCTAAATGTGCTTTGAGTAGTGCATGACCCTAGGGTGGAAACACATACATTATAAGTGATTTTGAAGGGGCTTTCTCCATTCTAATTGTTGTAGTGTTCAATCCAACTTCAAACAAAAAATGATTATCAGTATTTTCATACATTTCTGCATTTCCTGCACTTTTGTTATCATTTCCACACAGTGACCTGCAGGGCTGCATGATATGGGCAAATTTCTATAGATGGAATATAGTGGGCAGCACCTTGAATATATTGATGTTTGACATGACAGCAAATGAATAAGCCAGGAAATAATTATTGGGTAGGAAACAAAAGTGCTGGTCAGTGTTTCTATGGGACCCTTAATTAGAAGTGACATGTATTCTTACCTCATGTAGCTAGCAAACGTTAAAGACAGTACAGTATGAAGATAGGCAGAAATGGCTTCTCCAATAGAAATCCCCGATCACACTAGTAGGCGATGTCATGGTGACGTTGGCTAGCTAAGCTCATGCACAAAAATACGTCATTGGGTTTAACATTCGCCTCGCGGCAAACTGCGGATGTGCAGACCGTCAAATCAAAGGCTTTGCTTAGATATTTGTTTTGAACAAAAATGAAAAAGTTTCAGTTTGTCACATTCACGAGGCTAGAGTAATAACATGTTCAACTACTTAAGACTTTGATCGAATCTAGGTTCAGATGTTTTTTTTTAACGAACTACTAAGGAAGAATGCCACTTCTCTCATTGACTTTCCAAACCGCAAACCCCGGTCTGATCTACTTTGTCTATTTCGCACGCGTTTTCGCAATGATGCGCCTCTGCGTTTAGAAACTCTGTGCTAACACATTCATGCTTCGCCTATTCCTCCGATTCAGAATATACCATTGCATAAACATGCTTACCTAGGCCTACACAAGCACTGGTACCACGGTTACGTTTGCTCTGATTATTAGTACATTTAGCAAGCTAGCTAGCCATCTAACTAGCGATCAGCATTAGCGGCTAACAATATTTATTTTAGTCACAACTTTGCTAAGAAAAGACAAAACTAGCAGACAGTAAGATACACAAACTAATAGTGTCATTATATAATGCTTGGGGAAAGCAGCATGTCACCAATATCTTGTTGCATCTTTCTGACCATGCAGACTGCAGAGCGAACAACAAGAAAGTGCTTGGATGACAGGGGGGCAGGGCTTGGTGTGGGAAGTGGCATGCAACAGGAGGGAGAAAAACAACTCAAGTAGAAAACGGAGTAAACAAAAAAATGTGTTTACATTACACGTGTCAAAGTTGGGTATCATATTTAACAAACCAAACACTGATATACCATTATAGAAGGTAAAAGTAAAAATTCAAACCGTACAGCAATACCCATATATAGTAAAATACTGTAAACTGCCCAGCGCTAGCAAAAGGACCATCCCTAGAGAAAGAGAAAGAGAGGTCCTGGGGTCAAAGGCCACTTTCCAGTCATGCTGTTACCCAACATTCCCTCTGACCCCGCAGGGCAGATCTACTGGCGACGACCCACTAAACAAACAACCCTGTTTATGAGCATCTGGCCCCCATTTACACCCAATCTCACAAGACAAACAAAATAAGCATTTAACTAATCCATCAATGATGAAAGACAGATGCAATCAGACTTAACTCAATCAATATGACATCTCAGTTTCATCCCGACATCACTAACATCATGTACACTTAAAATCTAGATATTCCCTATTAGTGCATTCTACGTACACCAGAAAGGCCTATACTATAGAAAAGATGGAGATAGTCCTTTTTCACTGAGGGCTGGTTAGATGAAGGATGCAAGGCTTTCTCCAGCACTCCAATAAGTGGAAAGACATTTTTTTTTTAAACGTGGACCTGTCATCAATGAGAGTGAAGGCTGAGCAGCCGTCCTTTGGCGATTTGGGTGCAAATGTAGCATGCCTCCCCCATCTCAATTCCTCTCTCTCTCTCTCCATTCCTACCACTCCACCCATTCCTGCCGCTCTCTATTCCTTCCGCTCTCTCCATTTCACCCACCCTCTCCATCCCTCCCTCTTTCCATCCTTCCCTCGCTACACCCCTTTTTCTCATGCATAATTCCAAGGCTGTTAGCCTCGATGCTAATGCTGTCTGGTCTATGGCCCCAGCCCCCGGCCCTAGAGTATACACTACCCAGTCTTACCTGTGGTATGCAGTCCGTGTAGGCAAACATGGACTTGAATCTGTCGTCCACACTGATGTGGTACAGAATGCACATACACAGCTGTCTCTGGCTCTCGTCAGCTGAAACATAAACAGAGAGAAGAGAAGCACAGAGAGGGATAAATGGATGAATGAATGAGGAGCTGTACTTACTTTCTGCTTCATGGAGATTCAAATGTCCTGGACGAGGCTAGTGCACAACATACAGTACGTCCATTACAATACAGCTTAAATAACATAGTTAACCACCTCTCTAGGAGGATATGGGTTTAGGAGAAAATCTAGTCATTTAAAGACAATGCACACATTTTCTTATTGCAGGTTTATAAGAGGTTATTTTACAGTAGTCTAAAGAACATGGCTCTGACTATGATTCAGTGCTAATCTGTCAGGCAGCTCTCTGAGTGTTTATGAGTTTGACCCAAACCACTGCAGGGTGACTGCAGGACGCTCCAGATGCAGCTCACCAACATCATGGGGTTAGGTGTTTGAGGGCCTAGGACCTTGTTTCATGAACACTAGTTTCTAGAGGGAGAGTGACTGCAGTGACCGACCACACTGGGTAAGAACTAGGGTGATGAAGGACCACAGATCTGACAGACCAGACGACCCAGTCCAGTTCGAACTAGTCCCAACCTAACCAGTGGTCAGTGACCATGCAGGGCAAGAAGCCTTATCACATACAGTAGCAGCCTACTGGTACCAGATGTGCTCACCGAACCCCTGGAAACAAAGAGAAAATAAACGTCTTGGAGGTTTAATTGGGAAAACAGGAGGAAGCATCAATTTTACTGCCTTTAATAAGTTAAAGGTACACTGCTCAGGCCCTTGCAGTGCTGTGATTGGCCCACACGTGCTTCTCATTAGTGGAGCCCTCAACCTATACCTTAACACATACGCTCACAAACTTGTTGCCTCACATGAGCTCTCTCTCTCTCTCCCCCCCGCCTGACCTGGAAAAGTCCCTCACTACACCGGTAGGAACATGGAGGATCCTTTATGGGGAAGGAGAGAGACCCCATTAAATGTTCTAAACACCACTAGAACCCCACTGAAAAAAAAGATCGGAGAGCCGTTAACAATTAACTGGAGTGTTCAGGGGCAGTTCGTGAAAGAGCTAAACTCCAATTACACCCTGCTCTGATTTAAAACCACCCAACCTTCATAAAATCATACCACCATGCATTAGTGGCGCCTGTGGCAGTTCTATGGACAGTATACTATTCTGTTAGTGCAATTTACTGAGTAAATAAGAGTACTGGTTCAGTCTTCAAAGAGAAAACCCATAACGCACATCAAATAGCTTCTAAGAAAAGGTCCATTGTGAAATTGTCCAAATGGAATGATTCTGGAGTAAATTGTGAGTTAAACGTGGTACTCTCTGGAGATAAGAGGGAAATCTCTGGACAGTACTTCTACAGAGCAAATAGGATGATTAAGAGGACTTCAATTATGCACAGCTTGAAAACCACACTGACACACATACTGAACACCCACACACATACTAGGGATGTGACAAATGGGAAAAGATTCTTAAGTTTAAACTGACATTTTAGGGGGGGGGGGGGGGTGATCCGTGAGACTTCCAGTCTACTCACTATGCAGCTGCACTGCTGCCAGCAATGGTTTGAGTCTCATGGTGCATCCCTTTCAGATGGTTAAGCATAACACCTTCACTGTACCTCAATTCCACCTCGCAAAGTTTGCACGTCCTTTACACCCCTAACACATACTGTGAAACAGTAGCCCAACGTTTAAGAGAAATTGGAGAGCGAATCATACAAGCGAACACACCAGAACACGTTCTAAATGATATCAAATTTTATTAGTCACATGCGCCGAATACAACAGGTATTACAATACAACAGGTAGACCTTACAGCCAAATGCTTACTTACGAGCCCCTAACCAACAGTGCCTTTTCAGATAAGAACAAGAGATAAAAGTAACAAATAATTAAAGAGCAGCAGTAAAAAATAACAATATATAAAAGGGGGTGCCGGTACAGAGTCAATATTCGGGGGCACCGGTTAGTTGAGGTAATATGTACATCTAGGTAGAGTTGTTAAAGTAACTATGCATAGATGACAACAGAGAGTGGCAGTGGTGTGGAGGGGGGAGCAATACAAATAGTCTCGATAGCCATTTGGCTAGATGTTCAGGAGTCTTATGGCTGGGGGCTAGAAGCCTCTTGGACCTAGACTTGGCACTCCGGTACCGCTTGCCATGTGGTAGCAGAGAGAACAGAATATGACCAGGGTGGCTGGAGTCATTGACAATTTTTAGGGCCTTCCTCTGACACCGCCTGGTATATAGGTCCTGGATGGCAGGTAGCTTGGCCCCAGTGACGTACTGGGCCGTTTGCACTATCCTCTGAGGCGCCTTGTGGTCGGAGGCAGAGCAGTTGCCATACCAGGCAGTGATGCAACTAGTCAGGATGCTCTCGATGGTGCAGCTGTAGAACCTTTTGAGGATCTGAGGACCCATGCCAAATCTTTTCAATCTCCTGAGGGGGAATAGGTTTTGTCATGCCCTCTTTACGACTGTCTTGGTGTGCTTGGACCACGTTAGTTTGCTGGTGATGTGGACACCAAGAAACTAGAAGCTCTCAACCTGCTCCACTGCAGCCCTGTCGATGAGAATGGGGGCATGCTCGGTCCTCTTTTTCCTGTAGTCCACAATCATCTTCTTTGTCTTGATCGCATTGAGGGAGAGGTTGTTGTCCATTGATCATCCATTGATGTTTCTTAAACTTGATTGGAGTCCACCTGTGGTAAATTCAATTGATTGGACATGACTTGGAAAGGCACACCTGTCTATATAAGGTCCCACATTTGACAGTGCATGTCAGAGCAAAATCCGAGCCATGAGGTTGATGGAATGATCTGTAGAGCTCCAAGACATGATTGTGTAAAGGCACAGATCTGGGGAAGGGTACCAAAAACTTTCTGCTGCATCGAAGGTCCCGAAGTGCAACTCAAGGTGAGTTCATTCACCCTCTAGTGTTTTCTGTGTCTTATTCAGAGTTGGCTTTGTGAAGTTGAATTTGTTCTTTTGAGAATATACTCTCCTGCATCATTAATTAGTAAGTAATTAGTAAGCTTAACTTTCTGAACATTCGAGACGTGTAGTCCACTTGTCATTCCAATCTCCTTGCATTAGCGTAGCCTCTTCTGTAGCCTGTCAACTATGTGTCTGTCTATCCCTGTTCTCTCCTCTCTGCACAGACCATACAAACGCTCCACACCGCGTGGCCGCTGCCACCCTAATCTGGTGGTCCCAGCGCGCACGACCCACGTGGAGTTCCAGGTCTCCGGTAGCCTCTGGAACTGCCGATCTGTAGCCAACAAGGCAGAGTTCATCTCAGCCTATGCCTCCCTCCAGTCCCTCGACTTCTTGGCACTGACAGAAACATGGATCACCACAGATAACACTGCTACTCTTACTGCTCTCTCTTCGTCCGCCCACGTGTTCTCGCACACCCCGAGAGCTTCTGGTCAGCGGGGTGGTGGCATAGGGATCCTTATCTCTCCCAAGTGGTCATTCTCTCTTTCTCCCCTTACCCATCTGTCTATCACCTCCTTTGAATTTCATGCTGTCACAGTTACCAGCCCTTTCAAGCTTAACATCCTTATCATTTATCGCCCTCCAGGTCCCCTCGGAGAGTTCATCAATGAGCTTGATGCCTTGATAAGCTCCTTTCCTGAGGACGGCTCACCTCTCACAGTTCTGGGCGACTTTAACCTCCCCACGTCTACCTTTGACTCATTCCTCTCTGCCTCCTTCTTTCCACTCCTCTCCTCTTTTGACCTCACCCTCTCACCTTCCCCCTACTCACAAGGCAGGCAATACGCTCGACCTCATCTTTACTAGATGCTGTTCTTCCACTAACCTCATTGCAACTCCCCTCCAAGTCTCCAACCACTACCTTGTATCCTTTTCCCTCTCGCTCTCATCCAACACTTCCCACACTGCCCCTACTCGGATGGTATCGCGCCGTCCCAACCTTCGCTCTCTCTCCCCCGCTACTCTCTCCTCTTCCATCCTATCATCTCTTCCCTCTGCTCAAACCTTCTCCAACCTATCTCCTGATTCTGCCTCCTCAACCCTCCTCTCCTCCCTTTCTGCATCCTTTGACTCTCTATGTCCCCCATCTTCCAGGCCGGCTCGGTCCTCCCCTCCCGCTCCGTGGCTTGACGACTCATTGCGAGCTCACAGAACAGGGCTCCGGAAGGCCGAGCGGAAATGGAGGAAAACTCGCCTCCCTGCGGACCTGGCATCCTTTCACTCCCTCCTCTCTACATTTTCCTCCTCTGTCTCTGCTGCTAAAGCCACTTTCTACCACTCTAAATTCCAAGCATCTGCCTCTAACCCTAGGAAGCTCTTTGCCACCTTCTCCTCCCTCCTGAATCCTCCCCCCCCTCTCCTCCCTCTCTGCAGATGACTTCGTCAACCATTTTGAAAAGAAGATCGACGACATCCGATCCTCGTTTGCTAAGTCAAACAACACCGCTGGTTCTGCTCACACTGCCCTACCCTGTGCTCTGACCTCTTTCTCCCCTCTCTCTCCAGATGAAATCTCGCGTCTTGTGACGGCCGGCCGCCCAACAACCTGCCCGCTCGACCCTATCCCCTCCTCTCTTCTCCAGACCATTTCCGGAGACCTTCTCCCTTACCTCACCTCGCTCATCAACTCATCCCTGACCGCTGGCTACGTCCCTTCCGTCTTCAAGAGAGCGAGAGTTGCACCCCTTCTGAAAAAACCTACACTCGATCCCTCCGATGTCAACAACTACAGACCAGTATCCCTTCTTTCTTTTCTCTCCAAAACTCTTGAACGTGCCGTCCTTGGTCAGCTCTCCCGCTATCTCTCTCAGAATGACCTTCTTGATCCAAATCAGTCAGGTTTCAAGACTAGTCATTCAACTGAGACTGCTCTTCTCTGTATCACGGAGGCGCTCCGCACCGCTAAAGCTAACTCTCTCTCCTCTGCTCTCATCCTTCTAGACCTATCGGCTGCCTTCGATACTGTGAACCATCAGATCCTCCTCTCCACCCTCTCCGAGTTGGGCATCTCCGGCGCGGCCCACGCTTGGATTGCGTCCTACCTGACAGGTCGTTCCTACCAGGTGGCGTGGCGAGAATCTGTCTCCTCACCACGCGCTCTCACCACTGGTGTCCCCCAGGGCTCTGTTCTAGGCCCTCTCCTATTCTCGCTATACACCAAGTCACTTGGCTCTGTCATAACCTCACATGGTCTCTCCTATCATTGCTATGCAGACGACACACAATTAATCTTCTCCTTTCCCCCTTCTGATGACCAGGTGGCGAATCGCATCTCTGCATGTCTGGCAGACATATCAGTGTGGATGACGGATCACCACCTCAAGCTGAACTTCGGCAAGACGGAGCTGCTCTTCCTCCCGGGGAAGGACTGCCCGTTCCATGATCTCGCCATCACGGTTGACAACTCCATTGTGTCCTCCTCCCAGAGCGCTAAGAACCTTGGCGTGATCCTGGACAACAAACTGTCGTTCTCAACTAACATCAAGGCGGTGGCCCGTTCCTGTAGGTTCATGCTCTACAACATCCGCAGAGTACGACCCTGCCTCACACAGGAAGCGGCGCAGGTCCTAATCCAGGCACTTGTCATCTCCCGTCTGGATTACTGCAACTCGCTGTTGGCTGGGCTCCCTGCCTGTGCCATTAAACCCCTACAACTCATCCAGAACGCCGCAGCCCGTCTAGTGTTCAACCTTCCCAAGTTCTCTCACGTCACCCCGCTCCTCCGCTCTCTCCACTGGCTTCCAGTTGAAGCTCGCATCCGCTACAAGACCATGGTGCTTGCCTACGGAGCTGTGAGGGGAACGGCACCTCAGTACCTCCAGGCTCTGATCAGGCCCTACACCCAAATAAGGGCACTGCGTTCATCCACCTCTGGCCTGCTCGCCTCCCTACCACTGAGGAAGTACAGTTCCCGCTCAGCTCAGTCAAAACTGTTCGCTGCTCTGGCTCCCCAATGGTGGAACAAACTCCCTCACGACGCCAGGACAGCGGAGTCAATCACCACCTTCCGGAGACACCTGAAACCCCACCTCTTTAAGGAATACCTAGGATAGGATAAAGTAATCCTTCTCACCCCCCCCCCCCTTAAAATATTTAGATGCACTATTGTAAAGTGGTTGTTCCACTGGATGTCATAAGGTGAATGCACCAATTTGTAAGTCGCTCTGGATAAGAGCATCTGCTAAATGACTTAAATGTAATGTAAATGCAAGAACACAGTGGCCACCATCATTCTTAACAGACTCTAGACTCTTCCTAGAGTTGGCCCACCAGCCAAACTGTGCAATGGTTGGTGACCAAGAACCCAATGGTCACTCTGATAGAGCTCTAGAGTTCCTCTGTAGAGATGGGAGAACCTTCCAGAAGCACAACCATCTCTGCACCACTCCACTAATCAGGCCTTTATGGTAGCGAGACGGAAGCCCCTCAGTAAAAGGCACATGACATCTCACTTGGAGTTTGCCAAAAGGCACCTAAAGACTCTCAGACAATGAGAAATAAGATTTCTCTGGTCTGATGAAACCAAGATTGAACTATTTGGACTGAATGCTAAGCATCACATTTGGAAGAAACCTGGCACCATACCTAATGTGAAGCATGGTGTGAGCAGCATCACTCTGTGGGGATGTTTTTCAGCGGCAGGGACTTGGAGACTAGTCAGGATCGAGGCAAAGACAAACGGAGCAAAGTACAACGATATCCTTGAAAACCTGCTCCAGAGCGCTCAGGACTGGGGTGAAAGTTCACTTTCCAACAGAACAATGACCCTAAGCACACAGCCAAGACAACGCCGGAGTTTCTTCGGGACAAGTCCCTGAATGTCCTTGAGTGGCCCAGCCAGAGCCCGGTCTTAAACCTGATCGAATGTCTCTGGAGACCTTACAAATAGCTATGCAGCAACGCTCCCCACCCAACTTGACAGAGCTTGAGAGGATCTGCAGAGAGGAATGGGAGAAACTCCCCAAATACAGGTGTGCCAAGCTTGTAGCGTCATACCCAAGAAGGCTCGAGGCTGTAATCGCTGCCAAAGGTGCTTCAACAAAGTACTGAGTAAAGGGTCTGAATCAAATCAAATTGTATGTCACATGCGCCAAATATCGTGAAATGAATACTTACAGGTCCTTAACCAACAATCCAGTTCAAGAAATACAGTTTTAAAATATTTACTAAATAAACTAAAGAATCTAAAAAACAAAAAGTCGTGGGTGAACAGGGAGTACAGGAGGGGACTAAGCATGCACCCCTGAGGGGCCCCAGTGTTGAGGATCAGCGTGGCAGATGTGTTGTTGCCTACCCTTACCACCTGGGGGCGAACCGTCAGGATGTCCAGGATCCAGTTGCAGAGGGAGGTGTTTAGTACCAGGGTCCTTTGTGGGTACTATGGTGTTGAACGCTGAGCTGTAGTCAATGAACAGAATTCTCAGATAGGTGTTCCTTTTGTCCAAGTGTGACTCGGTTGGGGCGGTATGCGAATTCGAGTGGGTCTAGGGTTTTCGGCATGATGGTGTTGATGTGAGCCATGACCAGCCTTTCAAAGCACTTCATGGCTCACTTATGTAAATGTTACATTCAGTTTGTTTATTTGCAAACATTTCTAAAAACCTTTTTTGCTTTGTCATTATGGGGTATTGTGTGTAGATTGAAGAGGGGAAAAAAACTATTTAATCCATTTTAGAATAAGGTTAAGGTAACAAAATGTTGGACAAATCAAGGGCTCTGAAAACTTTCCGAATGCACTGTATAGTAAGGATGTGCACCTTTCCCTTTCAAGTCGATTCTATATGCATCTAGATACACAGGTTTCGATACGATACAGGAAGATACGGTTTAGTTCGGTGCGATTCGGTTTGATTAGAGAATGAATTGATGCGATTCGGCTTGATGCGATAAACTAACATTTGTTGCATAAACACATTCATTTTTACAAACAAAATTACTACAACTCCCTCTTTCGTCCATCTGGTCTGGACCCTTCGTCTACACGGCGCCGCGCCGTACCACAACAACTGGTCCACCGACTTAACGCTCTCATCCGGCCTTCACCGGACGTCAGAGCAAACGCGTCTACTTACCCCTGCCTGCTAACTGTAAACGCCGTGC
Source organism: Oncorhynchus gorbuscha (assembly GCF_021184085.1). Taxonomy (NCBI): domain Eukaryota; kingdom Metazoa; phylum Chordata; class Actinopteri; order Salmoniformes; family Salmonidae; genus Oncorhynchus; species Oncorhynchus gorbuscha. The sequence goes on from NC_060178.1 coordinate 43,902,289, forward strand.
GTCCAGTGTGCTAGCATAGTAACGAATACCCGCGGCTTCCCTGTTCACTGGACCCCTATGATCACTTGGCTACATAGCTGATGCCTGCTGCACTGTTCATTAATCACGGTACTCCATTTAGTTTATTTTTTGTATATCTGTCAGCCGCAACTCAGGCCCTGTATGTAGTTAACCCGACCCTCCGTGCCCATTCATCACCATTTTACCTATTGTTGTCTTAGCTGATTAGCTGTTGTTGTCTTACCCATTGTTGTCTCAGCTAGCTCTCCCAATCAACACCTGTGATTGCTTTATGGCTCTCTCAAATGTCAATATGCCTTGCACACTGTTGTTTAGGATAGTTATTGTCTTAGTTTACTGCGGAGCCCCAAGTGACACTCAACATGCCTCAGATACCTCCTTTGTCCCACCTCCAACACGTGATGACCTCACCCAGCATGAAAATAAAGGAGAGCCGCACACGCTAGGAGCTCAGATGCAAAAATGTAATATCCAACGTTTCGACAGCCATGCTGTCTTCATCAGGGTATAATACTCACCCAGCATAACTAGCCCATCCAGAGATGCGATGCAACTTCTCTTATCATCACTCGGTGCCTGGGTTTACCTCCACTGTACCCGCACCCCACCATACCCGTCTGTACATTATGCCCTGAATCTATTCTACCACGCCCAGAAATCTGCTCCTTTTATTCTGTCCCCAACGCACTAGGCAGAGACCAGTTTTGATAGCCTTTAGCCGTACCCTCATCCTACTCCACCTCTGTTCCTCAGGTGATGTGGAGGTTAACCCAGGCCCTGCGTGTCCCCAGGCACTCTCATTTGTTGACTTCTGTAACCGAAAAGGCCTTGGTTTCATGCATGTTAACATCAGAAGCCTCCTCCCTAAGTTTGTTTTACTCACTGCTTTGGCACACTCCGCCAACCCTGATGTCCTTGCCGTGTCTGAAAATATCTCCAATCCAAAATTCAATCTAGAATCTGCTTCCTATTTCGCAACAAAGCCTCCTTCACTCACGCCGCCAAACATAACCTCGTAAAACTGACTATCCTACACGGTCCTCGACTTCGGCGATGTCATTTACAAAATAGCTTTTAATACACTACTTAGCACACTGGATGCAGTCTATCACAGTGCCATCCGTTTTGTCACCAAAGCTCCTTATATTTATTTTTATTTTTTATTTTATTTCACCTTTATTTAACCAGGTAGGCAAGTTGAGAACAAGTTCTCATTTACAATTGCGACCTGGCCAAGATAAAGCAAAGCAGTACGACAGATACAACAACAGAGTTACACATGGAGTAAAACAAACATACAGTCAATAATACAGTATAAACAAGTCTATATACAATGTGAGCAAATTAGGTGAGAAGGGAGGTAAAGGCAAAAAAAGGCCATGGTGGCAAAGTAAATACAATATAGCAAGTAAAACACTGGAATGGTAGTTTTGCAATGGAAGAATGTGCAAAGTATAAATAAAAATAATGGGGTGCAAAGGAGCAAAATAAATACATTAATTAAATACAGTTGGGAAAGAGGTAGTTGTTTGGGCTAAATTATAGGTGGGCTATGTACAGGTGCAGTAATCTGTAAGATGCTCTGACAGTTGGTGCTTAAAGCTAGTGAGGGAGATAAGTGTTTCCAGTTTCAGAGATTTTTGTAGTTCGTTCCAGTCATTGGCAGCAGAGAACTGAAAGGAGAGGCGGCCAAAGAAAGAATTGGTTTTGGGGGTGACTAGAGAGATATACCTGCTGGAGTGTGTGCTACAGGTGGGAGATGCTATGGTGACCAGCGAGCTGAGATAAGGGGGGACTTTACCTAGCAGGGTCTTGTAGATGACATGGAGCCAGTGGGTTTGGCGACGAGTATGAAGCGAGGGCCAGCCAACGAGAGCGTACAGGTCGCAATGGTGGGTAGTATATGGGGCTTTGGTGACAAAACGGATTGCACTGTGATAGACTGCATCCAATTGTTGAGTAGGGTATTGGAGGCTATTTTGTAAATGACATCGCCAAAGTCGAGGATTGGTAGGATGGTCAGTTTTACAAGGGTATGTTTGGCAGCATGAGTGAAGGATGCTTTGTTGCGAAATAGGAAGCCAATTCTAGATTTAACTTTGGATTGGAGATGTTTGATATGGGTCTGGAAGGAGAGTTTACAGTCTAACCAGACACCTAAGTATTTGTAGTTGTCCACGTATTCTAAGTCAGAGCTGTCCAGAGTAGTGATGTTGGACAGGCGGGTAGGTGCAGGTAGCGATCGGTTGAAGAGCATGCATTTAGTTTTACTTGTATTTAAGAGCAATTGGAGGCCACGGAAGGAGAGTTGTATGGCATTGAAGCTTGCCTGGAGGGTTGTTAACACAGTGTCCAAAGAAGGGCCGGAAGTATACAGAATGGTGTCGTCTGCGTAGAGGTGGATCAGGGACTCACCAGCAGCAAGAGCGACCTCATTGATGTATACAGAGAAGAGAGTCGGCCCAAGAATTGAACCTTGTGGCACCCCCATAGAGACTGCCAGAGGTCCGGACAGCAGACCCTCCGATTTGACACACTGAACTCTATCAGAGAAGTAGTTGGTGAACCAGGCGAGGCAATCATTTGAGAAACCAAGGCTGTCAAGTCTGCCGATGAGGATGTGGTGGTTGACAAATCAAATCAAATGTTATTTGTCACATACACATGGTTAACAGATGTTAAATGCGAGTGCAGCGAAATGCTTGTGCTTCTAGTTCCGACAATGCAGTGATAACCAACAAGTAATCTAACTAACAAATTCAAAACTACTGTCTTATACACAGTGTAAGGGGATAAGGAATATGTACATAAGGATATATGAATGAGTGATGGTACAGAGCAGCATACAGTAGATGGTATTGAGTACAGTATATACATATGAGATGAGTGTGTAGACAAAGTAAACAAAGTGGCATAGTTAAAGTGGCTAGTCATACATGTATTACATAAGGATGCAGTCGATGATGTAGAGTACAGTATATACGTATGCATATGAGATGAATAATGTAGGGTAAGTAACATTATATAAGGTAGCATTGTTTAAAGTGGCTAGTGATATATTTACATCATTTCCCATCAATTCCCATTATTAAAATGACTGGAGTTGGGTCAGTGTCAATGACTGTGTGTTGGCAGCAGCCACTCAATATTAGTGGTGGCTGTTTAACAGTCTGATGGCCTTGAGATAGAAGCTGTTTTTCAGTCTCTCGGTCCCAGCTTTGATGCACCTGTACTGACCTCGCCTTCTGGATGATAGCGGGGTGAACAGGCAGTGGTTCGGGTGGTTGATGTCCTTGATGATCTTTATGGCCTTCCTGTAACAACGGGTGGTGTAGGTGTCCTGGAGGGCAGGTAGTTTGCCCCCGGTGATGCGTTGTGCAGTCCTCACTACCCTCTGGAGAGCCTTACGGTTGAGGGCGGAGCAGTTGCCGTACCAGGCGGTGATACAGCCCGCCAGGATGCTCTCGATTGTGCATCTGTAGAAGTTTGTGAGTGCTTTAGGTGACAAGCCGAATTTCTTCAGCCTCCTGAGGTTGAAGAGGCGCTGCTGCGCCTTCTTCACGACGCTGTCAGTGTGAGTGGACCAATTCAGTTTGTCTGTGATGTGTATGCTGAGGAACTTAAAACTAGCTACCCTCTCCACTACTGTTCCATCGATGTGGATAGGGGGCTGTTCCCTCTGCTGTTTCCTGAAGTCCACAATCATCTCCTTAGTTTTGTTGACGTTGAGTGTGAGGTTATTTTCCTGACACCACACTCCGAGGGCCCTCACCTCCTCCCTGTAGGCCGTCTCATCGTTGTTGGTAATCAAGCCTACCAATGTTGTGTTGTCCGCAAACTTGATGATTGAGTTGGAGGCGTGCGTGGCCACGCAGTCGTGGGTGAACAGGGAGTACAGGAGAGGGCTCAGAACGCACCCTTGTGGGGCCCCCGTGTTGAGGATCAGCGGGGAGGAGATGTTGTTGCCTACCCTCACCACCTGGGGGCGGCCCGTCAGGAAGTCCAGTACCCAGTTGCACAGGGCGGGGTCGAGACCCAGGGTCTCGAGCTTGGAGGGTACTATGGTGTTGAATGCCGAGCTGTAGTCGATGAACAGCATTCTCACATAGGTATTCCTCTTGTCCAGGTGGGTTAGGGCAGTGTGCAGTGTGGTTGAGATTGCATCGTCTGTGGACCTATTTGGGCGGTAAGCAAATTGGAGTGGGTCTAGGGCAGACATGGGCAAACTACGCCCCGCGGGCCACATACGGCCCGTTAGGCTTTTTAATCCGGCCCGCCGAACTTGTCCAAATTATAGTAAAAACCTCTTTTTCCCCTTTCCCTGCAATGCCCACATTTCCCCAATAGATGGCGCACTCAAAACACATTGACCGTTGTTGGAGTGGCGCGTATTTCTCTTTATTTCACTTTAATTTTCACTTCGTTTCACGTCACCATTAAGCCATTCTGTGAATATGAGCGGACCAAAGAGAAGGAAAGTGGACAGCGAATGCCGAGTGTTTATTAAGGAGTGGACAACAAAATACTTCTTCACTGAAGTCCGATCAACGGCTGTATGTCTGATATGCCAAGAAGCTGTTGCGGTTTTCAAAGAGTACAATATCAGCCGTCACTTTGCCACGAAGCATGCAAACTATGCTAGCAAGCAGTCAACACAAGAACGGGCGGCTACTGCTCAGAGGTTGGCAGCTAATTTACAGAGTCAACAGAACTTTTTTCACCGTGTTATGAAAAAATGCATATGGAAAGTTTGGAAGTGCGTCTTTTAATTAAGAGCAATGAGCATTTACGCACAGCAGCGGTACAGTAGCTTAATTAACACGCCGCACATCGCTCTTAATTTAAATTTTCAGCTGCAGGTAGGATATTTAATACAGCCTATGTCTGTGTGCTTGGCAACGATACACGTGTACTGTTTGCGCGTGAAGGCGAGGGCGTCCGTGGCGAGTTTGTAGAGCGCGCAGTCAGGACAATCCATAAATCACAGTGCGTATGTTATTTTAATCTATTTACATTTCCTCCTCCCAGTATCTGCGAAATAGTATGTAAATGCCATATCTTGCATATTCCTTGAGACAAATTTATTAACTGATAAGGGCTATTTTTCACATTTGAAAGACAGTTAATAAATTGGGTTGTAGTGTTCTTATTGTGCTATGAGGTTTGCACACACTACATTTAATGCTTTAGTATATCCGGCCCAAACACTCCCTCCAAATGCTCCTGGCCCGGCCCCTCTGTCAAATTTTAGAACCCATTGTGGCCCGCGAGTCAAAAAGTTTGCCCACCTCTGGTCTAGGGTGTCAGGTAGGGTGGAGGTGATATGGTCCTTGACTGGTCTCTCAAAGCACTTCATGATGACGGAAGTGAGTGCTACGGGGCGGTAGTCGTTTAGCTCAGTTACCTTAGCTTTCTTGGGAACAGGAACAATGGTGGCCCTCTTGAAGCATGTGGGAACAGCAGACTGGTATAGGGATTGATTGAATATGTCCGTAAACACACCGGCCAGCTGGTCTGCGCATGCTCTGAGGGCGCGGCTGGGGATGCCGTCTGGGCCTGCAGCCTTGCGAGGGTTAACACGTTTAAATGTCTTACTCACCTCGGCTGCAGTGAAGGAGAGACCGCATGTTTTCGTTGCAGGCCGTGTCAGTGGCACTGTATTGTCCTCAAAGCGGGCAAAAAAGTTATTTAGTCTGCCTGGGAGCAAGACATCCTGGTCCGTGACTGGGCTGGATTTCATCTTGTAGTCCGTGATTGACTGTAGACCCTGCCACATGCCTCTTGTGTCTGAGCCATTGAATTGAGATTCCACTTTGTCTCTGTACTGACGCTTAGCTTGTTTAATAGCCTTGCGGAGGAAATAGCTGCACTGTTTGTATTCAGTCATGTTGCCAGACACCTTGCCCTGATTAAAAGCAGTGGTTCGCGCTTTCAGTTTCACGCGAATGCTGCCATCAATCCACGGTTTCTGGTTTGGGAATGTTTTTATCGTTGCTATGGGAACGACATCTTCGACGCACGTTCTAATGAACTCGCACACCGAATCAGCGTATTCGTCAATATTTCCATCTGACGCAATACGAAACATGTCCCAGTCCACGTGATGGAAGCAGTCTTGGAGTGTAGAGTCAGCTTGGTCTGACCAGCGTTGGCCCCACCTCAGCGTGGGAGCCTCTTGTTTTAATTTCTGCCTGTAGGCAGGGATCAGCAAAATGGAGTCGTGGTCAGCTTTCCCGAAAGGGGGGCGGGGCAGGGCCTTATATGCGTCGCCGAAGTTAGAGTAACAATGATCCAAGGTTTTACCACCCCTGGTTGCGCAATCGATATGCTGATAAAATTTAGGGAGTCTTGTTTTCAGATTAGCTTTGTTAAAATCCCCAGCTACAATGAATGCAGCCTCCGGATAAATGGTTTCCAGTTTGCAAAGAGTTAAATAAAGTTCGTTCAGAGCCATCGATGTGTCTGCTTGGGGGGGATATATACGGCTGTGATTATAATCGAAGAGAATTCTCTTGGAAGATAATGCGGTCTACATTTGATTGTGAGGAATTCTAAATCAGGTGAACAGAAGGATTTGAGTTCCTGTATGTTTCCTTCATCACACCATGTCCCGTTAGTCATGAGGCATACGCCCCCGCCACTCTTCTTACCAGAGAGATGTATGTTTCTGTCAGTGCGATGCGTGGAGAAACCCGTTGGCTGCACCGCCCTGGATAGAGTCTTCCCAGTAAGCCATGTTTCCGTGAAGCAGAGAACGTTGCAGTCTCTGATGTCCCTCTGGAATGCCACAGAGTCGAAAGCCTTGGCCAGATCAATGAATACGGCTGCACAGTAATGTTTCTTATCGATGGCGGTTAAGATATCGTTTAGGACCTTGAGCGTGGCTGAGGTGCACCCATGACCAGCTCTGAAAGCAGATTGCATAGCAGAGAAGTTACGGTGAGATTCGAAATGGTCGGTAATCTGTTTGTTGACTTGGCTTTCGAAGACCTTAGAAAGGCATGGTAGGATAGATATAGGTCTGTAGCAGTTTGGGTCAAGAGTGTCCCCCCCTTTGAAGAGGGGGATGACCGCAGCTGCTTTCCAATCTTTGGGAATCTCAGACGACACGAAAGAGGTTGAACAGGCTAGTAATAGGGGTGGCAACAATTTCGGCAGATAATTTTAGAAAGAAAGGGTCCAGATTGTCTAGCCCGGCAGATTTGTAGGGGTCCAGATTTTTCAGCCCTTTCAGAACATCAGCTGAATGGATTTGGGAGAAGGAGAAATGGGGAAGGCTTGGGCGAGTTGCTGTTGGGGGTGGAGTGCTGTTGACCGGGGTAGGAGTAGCCAGGTGGAAAGCATGGCCAGCCGTAGAAAAATGCTTATTGAAATTCTCAATTATGGTGGATTTATCAGTGGTGACAGTGTTTCCTATCTTCAGTGCAGTGGGCAGCTGGGAGGAGGTGTTCTTATTCTCCATGGACTTTACAGTGTCCCAGAACTTTTTTGAGTTAGTGTTGCAGGAAGCAAATTTCTGCTTGACAAACCTAGCCTTGGCTTTTCTAACTGCCTGTGTATAACGGTTTCTAGCTTCCCTGAACAGCTGCACATCACGGGGGCTGTTCGATGCTAATGCAGAACGCCATAGGATGTTTTTGTGTTGGTTAAGGGCAGTCAGGTCTGGGGAGAACCAAGGGCTATATCTGTTCCTGGTTCTAAATTTCTTGAATGGGGCATATGACCCACCACCGGAACCTGTATGCTCTAGTCGGCTGGCCCTCGCTACATATTCGTCGCCAGACCAACTGGCTCCAGGTCATCTATAAAAGTCTATGTTAGGTAAAGCTCCGCCTTATCCCAATGCTTCCAATCACTGGTCACAATAACACCCACCCGTAGCACGCACTCCAGCAGGTATATCTCACTGGTCGTCCCCAAAGCCAACATCTCCTTTGGCCGCCTTTCCTTCCAGTTTTCTGTTGCCAATGACTGGAAAGAATTGCAAAAATCGCTGAAGCTGGAGACTTATATTTCCCTCACTAACTTTAAACATTAACTATCTGAGCAGCTAACCAATCGCTGCAGCTGTACATAGCCCATCTGTAAATAGCCCACCCAATCTACCTACCTCATCCCCATATTTTTTTTAATGTACTTTTCTGCTCTTTTGCACACCAGTATTTCTACTTGCACATCTACCACTCCAGTGTTAATTTGCTAAACTGTAATTACTTCGCTACTATGGCCTATTAACCGTCTTACCTCATCCCGCCATTTGCACACACGGTATATAGACTTTCTTTTTTTTTTCTATTGTGTTGACTGTATGCTTGTTTATTCCATGTGTAACTCTGTGTTGTTGTTTGTGTCACACTGCTTTGCTTTATCTTAGCCAGGTCGCAGTTGTAAATGAGAACTTGTTCTCAACTAGCTCATCTGGTTAAATAAAGGTGAAAAAAAAGAATAATTCTAAATTCAAATCTGCTGCTGATGGTACTCATGAGCTGGGGCTCTCTGAGCTGTATCCGTCTGGGCTGACTTCTGTGCGTGTGCACATTTTGTATGTGTGTGTAAGTGATGTATGTCTATGGCGTATGTACTATCTAGGCACCTGAGCTGAGCAATAAGGAAGACTAGGCATCTACCACCCCACTACCACTACCAGATTAAGGGGGAAATGTAGCCTGTTTTCAGTCCCTTCCACTAGTGTTCTGAAATCACCATCACCCACTAACTTGTCATTTTTGCAGATTAAGTGTTTGAGCTAGTAATAACATAGGCAATGAATGAGCGTACAAAACATTAAGAACACCTTCCTAATATTGAGTTGCACCCCCCCTTTGGCCCTCAGCCTCAATTCGTCAGACATGGACTTTACAGGGTGTCGAAAGCTTTCCACAGGGATGCTAGTGTAACAGTATAGCTTCCGTCCCTCTCCTCACCCCTACCTGGGCTCAAACCAGGGACCCTCTGCACACATCGACAACAGCCACCCTCGAAGCATCATTACCCATCGCGCCACAAAAGCAGAGGCCCTTGCAGAGCAAGGGGAACAACTACTTCAAGGTCTCAGAGCGAGTGAAGTCACTGATTGAAACGCTATTAGCGCGCACCACCGCTAACAAGCTAGCCATTTCACATCGGTTACCACTGGCCCATGTTGACCCCAATGCGTCCAACAGTTGTGTCAAGATGCCTGGATGTCCTTTGGGTGGTTGACCATTCTTGATACACACAGGGAATTGTTGAGTGTGAAAAACCCAGAAGCGTTGCAGTTCTTAACACAAATTGGTACGGATGGCACCTACTACCATACCCCGTTCAAAGGCACTTCAATGTTTTGTCTTGCCCATTCACCCTCTGAATGGCACACATACACAATTCATGTCTTAAAGCTTAAAAATCCTTCTTTAGCCTGTCTCCTCCCCTTCATCTACAATGATTGAAGTAGATTTAACAAGTGACATCAATAAGGAATCATAGCATTCACCTGGTCAGTCTAAGGTCATGGAAAGAGCAGGTGTTCAGTGTATAGCACAAGACAGGATTTCACCCACATCTAAAAATCAAATGGTTATTACGTTTTTACGGAGTGAGCTTATTTTGTGCGCCTTCGCAAAAGTGATTGCTGTCCTCGTTATAAAATGATAAATCAACTTTACCCTGTATATCTAAAAATGACCACAGACCCTGTTTAAAGCAAAACTATTGCTGTAGGTGAAAATTATCAAAATAAAATATATTGTAAGCCCCATTCAGCAGGTACAGCCAGATCAGAGTTGTCTTCGGTAAACCACCATTTTCAACAGCGCATAGATAACAATGACCTAGGAAATGACATAGGTTGTCACTCAACAGGGACTAGCTTCAGGGGGAAGCTTGTTCCACCATTGTGGTGCCAGGACAGAGAAGAGCATCGACTGGGCCGAGTGGGAGCTGCCCTCCCATATGGGTGGGAGGGCCAAGAGACCAGAGGTAGCAGAACGGAGTGCTCGGGTTGGGGAGTAACATACCCTCTCTTTGCAACCCTAATTTAGACAGTGACTCCAAAATGACATTTTTTTGTGTCACTTTTATTGCAAGTAAGAATAGAAAATGTTTGAACATTCATTACGTGAATGTGGATGCTACTTTAATTCTGGATAATCAGCAATGAATGGAGAATGAGAAAGTTAGAGGGACAACATACACCCCCCCCAAAAATGCTTATCTCCCTCATTATTGGTAACAATGCACCTGCATTTGGACCGGCAGGTAGCCTAGTGTTGGGCCAGTAGGTAGCCTAGTGTTGGGCCAGTAACCGAAAGGCTGCTGGATCGCATCCCCAAGCTGACAAGGTAAAAATCTGTCGTTCTGCCTCTGAACAAGGAAGTTAACCCACTGTTCCCTGGTAGGCTGTCATTGTAAATAAGAATGTGCTCTTAACTGACTTGCCTAGTTAAATTAAATAAACTTTCATCATTAGTCATGATCCATTTATGATTTTTCTTAAAACACTGCATTACTAGGATTGGTTTAGATGTGTACAGAGACATCTTATATACTCACTTAGAAAGAAAATGACTCCAGTCACCATTCACCACCAAAACAAACTGCAAATGCATCCAACATGTTTGTAGAGTCACGCTTGATTTAGTCATTGCGTGCTAGAATATGTGACCTACACTATTAAGTTAAATTTGTCCAAATACTTATGACATTTTCAAATGCGGGACTAGATGTAGGCTTTAAAGAGCTTTCATTTCGAAACGGTAAATCAGATATGTATGGAAATACCCTCAAATAAGACAACATTCTGTACCGTCACCTCATAGGAAACATCTGATCTCAAGTTAAAAATGCTGGAGTAGAGGCAAAATCAATAAAAAGAAAATGCATCACTGTCCAAATGCATACGTTAGGGAATGTATTCGGCTATGTTTAGCTTAAGCGTGGACTGGCATGCACCTGCATATCATGTGTGTGTGCATATGCGTGTGCGCTCATGTGCGTGTCTCATTCATAAAGTGAAAATCCCCTCAGCCTTTCCGGCCAGCTCCTGCAAAAGCATAATTTATGCTGCAGCCCAGCGTATTATTCTAACAAATATATTATATTAATTATGCACATTACCCGACCTCCCTGAAGAGATTTTAAAAAGGCCCATCACAGATGCTCCCAGCCGTGCCACATGACCCCCTGGACGAACTTACACACCAGTCACACACAGGATCTAGTTTCAGGAGTAGGCCTCGCTGGCTCTGGTTCTGGTGGCAATTACACACATACACAGTTGTGTCATTGAGTAGTGTACCTAGCAGTGCGGAGAGTTTGGGGATGAGTCCAGCCTGGACCATCTGGCTGCGGAGGCCTGTGTCAAAGGAGAGGTTGAGGAGCAGGCGCAGCGTAGTGTTCAGTAGGTCTTCATGCTTACAGGGCAGCAGCCTGGCCAGTTTCTCCACAGCATATGTCTCTGCCTGAACACCAGAGAACAGAGAGGAGACAGTGAGGGAGACATTGTCAACAAGTAATTTAGCACAACCCAATATAAATGTGCACCGATACACACACTACTTCAACAACCAATCTCACAATACCCGTTCCTGCAACAGAGACCACAAATGATACTTTCTTTGACGTCAGACAAATCAAATCACATTTTATTGGTCACATACACATGGTTAGCAGATGTCATTGCGAGTGTATCAAAATGCTTATGCACAGTTTCCTAAGGACTAGAAGCGAAGCAGTCATCTCTATCGGCACCAACTTCAACAACAGACTTCACCTGTGTTGGGGGTCAATTTCATTTTTAACTCCGTTCATTCAATGAATTACTTCAAACGTATTCAACTTATTTTATAATAATTTGGGAAGAATGTTGTCCTGAATGTAAAGAGAAAGCAGTGTTGACAGGTTGGTGCAAGTGTTGAGCAGACGCATCAAGGACCAGTCTATAAGGCACCACGGAAGAGTAGCAAACCATCTGGCCTGCACACTGGGACTGGAGGTGTGGGTGTGTGTGTCAATTACACTGCTACTGTGTTCAAAAGGAAATCCACTGACACCAACACAAATTGTGTCTGCACAGTAATCAATTACAGTTCTAAAGCCGTCTTACAACTGTTATCTGGCGCTGAATACAAACGTGTGAATAAGTAGAATGGATGACAAATCGCTAACTAATTATCTTTTTGTAGCTAATCAGCCTGCAACTAAAACCTTCCCCTGAGATAAAGTGATACACTGTGAATAACATGATGAGAGCACTACTCTCCTGTTCTGCTGGACTCATGTATACAATGGGCAAGAACCCCGAAGGGTTCTTTTATCAGAGTCAAAGATACACTAAAAGGAAACAAAGAAAAAAAAAACTGTTCCTATCTCAGTCTGGCTTTAATAAAAGGCACACAAACTGGCTGAGATTGGATCCAGGTGGGACTGCAGTAAGACAGGGAAGTAAAAGCAATGATCACTGAAGTCCTACAACTGTACTAGAGAAGGCATCAAAAGTAACTAACTAAATGTAAACTCATACAAATCTTTAACAAGTACCACAAAATAATATTATTATTATACATTCTCAATCTACAGTAAATCAGAGGACCTGAGACTGTATGTACAGTGAGCTTGAAAAGTATTGGGACAGCGATACATTTGTTGTTTTTTCCTCTGTACTCCGGCACTGTAGATTTGAAATGATTCAATGACTGAGGTTAAAGTGCAGACTGTCAGCTTTACATTGAAGGTATTTTCATCCATATGAAAAACCAAACCCCATATTTTAGGGGACCAAAACATTTGGGACTAACACACAGTGCATTCAGAAAGTATCAAGATCACTTGACTTTTTCCACATTTTGTTGTGTTACAGCCTTATTCTAAAATTTATTAAATTGTTTTCCCACTCAATCAATCTACAGACAATACCCCATAATGACATAGCAAAAACAGGGTATGGGCAGGCATAAGTTGTGGACAACAGACATAATTGCATTTTATCGATTGCAGTTTGAATGCACAGAGATACCGTGACAAGATCCTGAGGCCCATTGTCGTGCCATTCATCCGCCGCCATCACCTCATGTTTCAGTATGATAATTCACGGCCCACGGGTTCTTATTTCTGTTTTTTATACATTTGCAAAAATGTCGGGTATTGTGGATAGATTGATGAGGGGAAAATGTAATTGAATCCATTTTAGAATAAGGCTGTAACGTAACAAAATGTGGAAAAAGGGAAGGGGTCTGTATACTTTCCGAATGCACTATATGTGTATTAAAGCAGTCCAAACTTTATTTGGTCCTATATTTCTAGCACGCAATGATCACATCAAGCATTTCCTGTTTGTTTTGGTTGCGTTTGATTATTTGGTGCACAATAGAAATTAATGGTAAATAATGTAGTCACTTTTATTGTAAATAAGAATGTAATATGTTTCTAAACACTTCTACATTAATGTGCTACCATGACTATGGATAGTCCTGAATTAAATCAATAATAATAATAATAATAATGTGAGATGCACAAATATCACACCAAGACATGCTAACCTCTCACCATTACAAAAGGGGAGGTTAGCATTTTGGGGAGGGGGTATGATATTTACAATAAAAATGACACAATGCATTTTTACCATTCATTTCTATTGGGCACAAAATAACCTGAAACACAACCAAAACAAACAGCAAATGCATCCAACAAGTTTGTAGTGTCACAAGCTTGATGTTTTTTATTTTTTATTTGTTTAAGGTAAAAGTCAAGTCAGTTAAGAACAAATTATTATTTTAAATGAGGGCCTAAGAACAGTGGGTTAACTGCCTGTCAGATTTGTACCTTGTCAGCTCAGGGATTCGAACTTGCAACCTTTCGGTTACTAGTCCAAAGCTCTAACCACTAGACTACCCTGCCGCCAATGTAATCATTGTGTGCAAGGAATATTGTATAAAGTACTAAACATTTGACTACTTTAATACACATAAGTAAACTTGTCCCAATACTGTTTGTCCCCTACAATGGGGGGACTATGTACACTGAACAAAAATATAAAACGCCACATTCAACAATTTCAAATTGGACTGAGTTACAGTTCATACAAAGAAATCAGTCAATTGAAATAAATTCATTAGGCCCTAATAATCTATGGATTTCACATGACGGAATACAGATATGCATCTGCGGGTCACAGATAAGAATAATAAATAACACCTACAGTGGGGCAAAAAAGTATTTAGTCAGCCACCAATTGTGCAAGTTCTCCCACTTAAAAAGATGAGAGGCCTGTAATTTTCATCATAGGTACACTTCAACTATGACAGACAAAATGAGAAGAAAAATGCAGAAAATCACATTGTAGGATTTTTAATGAATTTATTTGCAAATTATGGTGGAAAATAAGAATTTGGTCAATAACAAAAGTTTCTCAATACTTTGTTATATACCCTTTGTTGGCAATGACAGAGGTCAAATGTTTTCTGTAAGTCTTCACAAGGTTTTCACACACTGTTGCTGGTATTTTGGCCCATTCCTCCATGCAGATCTCCTATAGAGCAGTGATGTTTTGGGGCTGTTGCTGGGCAACACGGACTTTCAACTCCCTCCAAAGATGTTCTATGGGGTTGAGATCTGGAGACTGGCTAGGCCACTCCAGGACCTTGAAATGGTTCTTACGAAGCCACTCCTTCGTTTCCCGGGCGGTGTGTTTGGGATCATTGTCATGCTGAAAGACCCAGCCGTGTTTAATCTTCAATGCCCTTGCTGATGGAAGGAGGTTTTCACTCAAAATCTCACGGTACATGGCCCCATTCATTCTTTCCTTTACATGGATCAGTCGTCCTGGTCCCTTTGTAGAAAAACAGCCCCAAAGCATGATGTTTCCACCCCCATGCTTCACAGTAGGTATGGTGTTCTTTGGATGCAACTCAGCATTCTTTGTCCTCCAAACACAACGAGTTGAGTTTTTACCACAAAGTTCTATTTTGGTTTCATCTGACCATATGACATTCTCCCAATCTTCTTCTGGATCATCCAACTGCTCTCTAGCAAACTTCAGGCGGGCCGTGACATGTACTGGCTTAAGCAGGGGGACACGTCAGGCACTGCAGGATTTGAGTCCCTGGTGGCGTAGTGTGTTACTGATGGTAGGCTGTGTTACTTTGGTCCCAGCTCTCTGCAGGTCATTCACTAGGTCCCCCCGTGTGGTTCTGGAATTTTTGCTCACCGTTCTTGTGATCATTTTGACCCGACGGGGTGAGATCTTGCGTGGAGCCCCAGATCGAGGGATATTATCAGTGGTCTTGTATGTCTTCCATTTCCTAATAATTGCACCCACAGTTGATTTCTTCAAACCAAGCTGCTTACCTATTGCAGATTCAGTCTTCCCAGCCTGGTACAGGTCTACAATTTTGTTTCTGGTGTCCTTTGACAGCTCTTTGGTCTTGGCCATAGTGGAGTTTGGAGTGTGACTGTTTGAGGTTGTGGACAGGTGTCATTTATACTGATAACAAGTTCAAACAGGTGCCATTAATACAGGTAACGAGTGGAGGACAGAGAAGCCTCTTAAAGAAGTTGTTACAGGTCTGTGAGAGCCAGAAATCTTGCTTGTTTGTAGGTGACCAAATACTTATTTTCCACCATAATTTACAAATAAATTCATAAAAAATCCTACAGTGATTTTCTGGATTTCTTTCCCTCATTTTGTCTGTCATAGTTGAAGTGTACCTATGATGAAAATTACAGGCCTCTCATCTTTTTAAGTGGGAGAACTTGCACAATTGGTGGCTGACTAAATACTTTTTTGCCCCACTGTGTGTGTGTTATATATATATATATATTATTTTTTTTAATGGGTGTGGATCAGAAAACCAGTCAGTTTCTGGTGTGACCACTATTTGCCTCATGCAGCGCGACACATCTCCTTCGCATAGAGTTGATCAGGCTGTTGGTTGTGACATGTGGAATGTTGTCCCACTCCTCTTCAATGGCTGTGGGAAGTTGCTGGATATTGGCAGGAAGTGGGAAGTTGCTGGATATTGGCAGGAAGTGGGAAGTTGCAAGATATTGGCAGGAACTGGAACATACCATCATACAAGTGGATCCAAAACATTCCAAACATGATCAATGGGTGACATGTTTGGTGAGTATGCAGGCCAAGGAATAACTAGGACATTTTCAGCTTCCAGGAATTGTGTACAGATCTTTGTGACACTGGTCCGTGAATTATCATGCTGAAACATGAGGTGATGGCGGTGGATGAATGGCACGACAATGGGCCTCAGGATCTTGTCACGGTATCTCTGTGCATTCAAACTGCAATCGATAAAATGCAATTCTGTTTGTTGTCCGTAACTTATACCTGCCCATACCCTAACCCCACCATGGGGCCCTCTGTTCAAAACATCTTCCCAGTACAGTTGAAACCCGGGATTCATCTGGGAAGAGCACACTACTCTAGCGTGCCAGTAGCCATCGAAGGTGAGCATTTGGCCACTGAAGTCAGTTACGATGTAGAACTCAGGTTAAGACACTGGTGAGGACGACGAGAATGCAGATGAGCTTCCCCGAGACGTTTTCTGACAGTTTGTACAGAAATTCTCCAGTTGTGCAAACCCACAGTTTCATCAGCTGTCCGAGTGGCTAGTCTCAAACGATCCCGCAGGTGAAGAAGCCGGATGTGGCGGTCCTGGGCTGGCCTCATTACAATGTGGTCTGCGGTTACACGTACTGCCAAATTTTCGAAAATTACGTTAAAGGCGGTTATGGTAGAGAAATGATCATGAAATTCTCTGGCAACATTCTCTGGTGGACATTCCTGCAGTTAGCATGCCAATTCACGCTCCCCCAACTTGAGACATCTGTGGCATTGTGTTGTGTGACAAAACTGCACATTTCAGAGGGGCCTTTTGTTGTCCCCAACACAAGGCACACCTGTATAATGATCATGCTGTTTAATCAGCTTAATGATATGCCACACCTTTCAGGAGGATGAAGTATCTTGGCAAAGGAGAAAAGCTCACTAACAGGGATGTAAAAAAAAATTGCACACAACATTTGAGAGAAATAAGCTTTTTGTGCCTATGGAACATTTCTGGGATTTGGATGAAAATACCCTGAAATTAAAGCTGACAGTCTGCACTTTAACTGAAGTGCTAAAGGTAGAGCCAAAACAACAAAAAAGGGGTCACTGTCCCAATACTTTTGAGCTCACTGTATTTTCCTCACCTTGTTGCAATTCCCCTCCATCCATCCATCCCTCCCTCTTCCCCTCTCACT
Organism: Oncorhynchus gorbuscha; assembly: GCF_021184085.1. Classification (NCBI taxonomy): domain Eukaryota; kingdom Metazoa; phylum Chordata; class Actinopteri; order Salmoniformes; family Salmonidae; genus Oncorhynchus; species Oncorhynchus gorbuscha. The sequence continues at coordinate 43,919,542 of NC_060178.1, forward strand.
CCATCACCCACCATGTCTTTCTTGTTCTCCAGGAAGATGCTGAGCTTCTTGAGGAAGGAGACCACCAGCTCCTGTACCCCTCTCCCTATATCCCTCCCTCTTCTCTGGCCCTCTCCCTACATCTTTGCCTCTCTCACCATGTCATTCTTATTCTCCAGGAAGATACTGAGCTTCTTGAGGAAGGAGACCACCAGCACCAGCAGCTCCTCGTCTTCCCGGTCCAGGGTCTTCACCAGGGTGTGGACGATGTTCTTGTTCCTCATCTTCAGCTCCGTGCGCGTGTCCTCAGCAAGGTTCAACAACAGGTGCAGAGCCACTGCAAAGCAATAGGGAGAGGGGGGACTGTAGAAACAAATAGTGATCCAACTTGATATTACTATGTAATAACCAAAGTAGTTGGTCCTACTATATAATTACATCACTGCATTATCAAGCACTAATAGTGCTGTCTGTAACAAACATCACTACCCCTCTGCTAGACATGGTAGTGTGCTACACAGTTACTGTACCTTGTAGAAGCTGCTCCTGCTTGATCAGTAGACCTTGGTACTTCTTGAAGGCTTTCTCATGCTCCTTCTTCACATTCTGGTTCTTATGGTCATTGTCACGTGAGATCAGTCAAGGAAGGAGTGTTGCTGTATTGAACCAATGAACTCACTATATAGTCGTGTTTTATAATCAGTCGGCACTTAGGGCAGAAGGAACCCTGAGGCATTGACCCTCTGTCTATGCTGTTTCTGTTATGTGTCGGACCCCAGTAAGACTAGCTGTCGCCATTGGCGTCGGCTAATGGGGATCCTAATAAAATAAAATAAAAGGTATGTAACATAATTTAGGTGACCTTTGACTTCAGCCGAAGGATATAGGCTGCCGCTTTCTTCTGCAGTTCATCCTGCCAGAGGTCGTACCTCCTCAGCTCGTGTTCAATTATGTTCATACAGAGGGCTCCGATCTTATAGTGAGTCACCTGCCCATGGAACTGGGAGAAACTGGGGAAGGGAAGAGAAAAGGTTTACAAGGCTTCCACTTATCCAAAAGTGCATTCGTTCATCGTTATGCAACACCTATTTTTGTAGCAGTCGGGTGCTCAGATTGAAATGATCTTATCATCTGAGAGCTTAGTCCAAAAGTCAACTGCAAACAAAAGGACAAGAAAGACTGAGTAAAACAGTATGTCTCATCTCCTACTCATAATCAGCCACACACAAACCAAATCATTTCAAAACCAAAACAGCTCTGCCACGGATCGGGGCCAAGAAGGACTATCAGTTTTCAGAACTACGTAGATCCTCTCACAACTCAAATCACTCGACAAGTATTTTATTTCCAATTCTATCAAGGGTAATTAGTGTTTCCTCAAAAGTAAGGTTTTGTCGTATGTTGTCATAGTTGTGCGATTGCTGTCAGAATGAGAGAGAGCAGAACATGAAAACAAAAGAGGTTCTGGCGAGTGTGAGAGGGAGTTGTATACCTGGAGAAGCAAAAGAAGACGTAGATGATGGTGGTTGCCAGGTCAACGCTCTGTTTCCAGTCCTCCCGCAGAACTCTGGCCAGGGCTCCCAGGGCCGTCTCTGATGAGCAGCAGACACCACACAGGTCAGAGAGAAAGCAAGAGAGAGGTGAGAAGAGTGAGATATATATATATATTTATGATGTGTGTGTGTGTGTGGGGGGGGGGGGGGGGCAAGGGGAGTGATTGAGGAAAAGGAGGGGGATTATTTGGGATTTGAAAGGGAAGTATGCAGTTGGGGTGGAGGTGGGCAGGTAGTGCAAAGAGTCTAGCATGGAGATGACTGTCAGCTTGGGGTGGGAGTTTAAAGTAAGGAATCTGGGGGAATGTAAAGGGTTCCAGGCTCCCATGACTTGAGCTATGGGTGACCTTCATTGTAAAGATACATATCACATTGTTCCATTTCCCCTGGCCATCTCCACTTTCCTCACTGACCCGAGGTCTCATGGTTCACATGCACGTTCTACCGTTATCACCGTCTGACCATGTGATCCTTTACGACAGACAAAGTGAGCCTGTGATGCATAGTGACAGTTACAAAATGAAGCCATGCCATCATTTGACAGCTGTAATGGATGAGGACCCTGTGCTGTTGTGAGAGAAAACAGCTCTGTCGTCAGGGAGGGGAATAGGAAGGACTAGTGCTAGGCTGTGTTTTCTTATGAACGGGATGGGCTGGTGAGAGTCTGTGGATTATATCAACCAATGACAATAGAGTTTGTCTAGCCTGGCCTGTACAGCTTTTAAACACCCAGCAGAACAGAGAAGATGAACGTAGCATTCTCTGGAACGTAGCATTGTGACAGATGGGGAAGGAACATACCATTCTGCAGGAGCTCCTCCAGGTTGTCTGGGTTGTGGGCGAGATGGAGGATGAGGGTGGCACCCCTGACCTTCTCTGGGATGTCCTCATACAGCAGCTCCACATAGTGATCTATCCTGTTGATGTTGGCCTCCTCATCCAGCTGAGAACAGAGATATACTATAGGTGAGGAATGGAGAGGGTTAAAAATCATACAGACATAACACAGCGATAATCACGCTACAGAACACACAGAAACAGACTTGGACACGAACAGACACACAGTCAGACACGTACACAAATTTTGAAGATGCTCTGCTTACCTCCATCCCCTCAAATGGTGCGAGGTCTCTCGGCGGGTGTTTCTCTCGTTTGTCTGTGAGGAGGACAGGACAGCATGTGCACTAGTAAGCATGATAAAGGTGTATTTACACAATGAACCAACTTTTATTGGTCAAATACACATACTGTATTTTGCAGATATCGCGAAATGCATATGTTTCTATACTGCACGGACTCCAACAGTCACCCACACCTACTCATTCAAGGGTTTTTCTTGATTTTTTACTATTTTCCACATTGTAGAATAATAGGGAAGACATCAAAACTATGAAATAACACATGGAATCATGTAGAAAAAGAAAAAAAGTGTAAAATACATTTAACATTATTCAGAGTAGCTCTGTAGCCCTCTGCCTTGATGACAGCTGTGCACACTTGGCATTCTCTCAACCAGCTCATGAGGTAGTCACATGGAATGCATTTCAATTAACAGGTGTGCCCTGTTAAAAATTAATTTCTGGAATTTCTTTCCTTAATGCATTTAATCAGTTGTGTTGTGACACGGGTAGGGCTGGGTGATATGGCCAAAATATTATATCATGGTATTTTTTTTTTTTTTACTGTATTTTAATTTTTTAACAATACATGTTCTACATTTGCTTTATGAGTTGTGAGTGATCCTAGGGTGGCAACACATATATTCTAAGTGATTTAAGTCTTTTATACTGTTCAATTCAACCAAAACAAATTTCAGCACTTTTATAATTTATGCATTTCCTGCACTCAACTGCAGTGGTGGAAAAAGTACCCAATTGTCATACTTGAGTAGAAGATATGTTAATAGAACATGAAAGTCACCCAGTAAAATACTTGAGTAAAAGTCTAAACGTATTTGGTTTTAAATATACTTAAGTATCAAAAGTAAAAAAACAGACAGCACCTTTTCTTTTTTCTTTTATTTACAGCTAGCCAGGGGCACACTCCAACACTCAGACATAATTTACAAACAAGGCATGTGTTTAGTGAGTCCTCCAGATCAGAGGCAGTAGATTACCAGTGATGTTCTCTTGACAAGTGCGTGAAATGGACCATTTTCCTGTCCTGCAAAAAATGTATTATGTAACGAGTATTTTTAGGTGTCAAGAAAAATGTATGTTGTAAAAAGTACAGTATTTTCTTTTGGAATGTAGTGAAGTAAAAGTAGTCAAAAATATAAAAAAATAAAGTACAGATACCAATTTTTTTTTACATAAGTAGCACTTGAAAGTATTTTCACTTAAGTACTTCAATTGAGATCATTTCCACACTGCCACGTAGGGCTGCACGATATGCACAAATAATCTAGGACTTATTTTTAACCAAATGTTGCAATTGCAATTTGACTTGCGAATAAGAGCAAAACTGTTGGAATCATGGAAATAGATTGACTATTCTAATTCTACAGTTAGAATATAATAGTGGGCACTTTGAATAGGGAGGAGTTATTGTGACAGGGTAGGAACTAAAGTGTTGATAAGTGTTTCCTAGGGGACCCTACTTCCAAAGTTGTTGCAAAATGGCTTAAGGACAACAAAGTCAAGGTATTGGAGTGGCCATCACAAAACCCTGACCTCAATCCTGTAGAAAATGTGTGTGCAGAACTGAAAAAACATGTGCAAGCAAGGAGGCCTACAAACCTGACTCAGTTACACCAGCTCTGTCAGGAGGAATGGACCAAAATTCACCCAACTTATTGTGGGAAGCTTGTGAAAGGCTACCCGAACATTTGACCCAAGTTGAACAATTTAAAGGCAAAACACTCAATTTGTATTTGGTAGCATGTAAACTTCTGACCCACTGTGAATTTGATGAAAGAAATTAAAGTTGAAATAAATCACTCTACTATTATTTTGACATTTCACATTCTTAAAATAAATTGGTGATCCTAACTCACCCAAGACAGGGAATTGTTACTAGGATTTAATGTCAGGAATTGTGAAAAACTGAGTTTAAATGTATTTGGCTAAGGTGTATGTAAAATTCCAACTTAAAATGTATATATCCTCGCTATTGTTATTTTACTGCTGCTGTTTAATTATGTTACTTTTATTTCAAATTTTTTACTAAACTTTTTTTTGTTCTTAAAACTTCTTACAGAATTGTTGGTTAAGGGCTTGTGAGTAAGCATTTCACTGTAACTCTACACCTGTTGTATTCGGCACATGTGACAAATAAAATATTTGATATATACAAGATAGCTCTATTTGGTAAAAGACCAAGTCCATATTATGGCAAAAACATCTCAAATAAGCAAAGAGAAACGAGAGTCCGGTTGAGAGAATGCTAAGAGTGTACAAAGCTCTCAAGGCAAAGGGCGGCTACTTTGAAGAATCTCATATATAAAACATATTTTGATTTATTTAACACTTTTTAGTTACTTTATGATTCCATATGTGTTATTTCATAGGTTTTGATGTCTTCACTATTAGTCTACAATGTAGAAAATAGTTTAAAAAATGAAGAAAAACTCTGGAATGAGTAGGTGTGTCCAAACCTTTGACTGGTACTGTATGTCAGATGTCAATACGGGCCGGGAGGTTGTCTTCTCTCAAATGAGCCATTGATAATATTTTTGCAATATTCCTACCTGAGGTCGACCAGCATGGCTGATTAATAAGGGCCGATTTCAAGTTTCATAACAATCGGCAGACAGCATTTTTTGACGCTGAATATGGCCGATTACATTGCACTCCACGAGGAGACTGCGTGGCAGGCTGACCACTTGTTACGCGAGTGCAGCAATGAGCCAAGTTAAGTTGCTAGCGAACATTAAATATATCTGATAAAAAAACTTAACATATTTACTAGTTAACTACACATGGTTGATAATATTATTAGTTTAACTAGCTTGTCCTGCGGTGCAAATAATCATTGCGGTGCCTGTTAATTTATCATCAAATAACAGCCTACTTTGCCAAAACAGGTGATGATTTAACAAGCACATTCACAAAAAGCACTGTTGTTGCACCAATGTACCTAACCATAAACATCAATGCCTTTCTTAAAATAAATACACAAGTATATATTTTTAAACCTCCATATTTAGTTAAAAGAAATTCATGTTAGCAGGCGATATAAATAGGGAAATTGTGTCACTACTCCTGTGTTCTGTGCAAGCAGTCAGGGTATATGCAGCAGTTTGGGCCGCCTGGCTCGTTGCAAACTGTTTGAAGACCATTTCTTCCTAAACAAGACCGTAATTAACTTGCCAAAATTTTACATAATTATGACATAACATTAAAGGTTGTGCAAGGTAACAGCAATAATTAGACTGAGGGATGACACCCAGTTCCCTATTTCACTGAGAGAATAAATGTTTTGCTTTCGAAATGACAGTTTCCGGATTTGACCTTATTAATGACCTAAGGCCCGTATTTCTGTGAGTTTATTATATTATAATTAAGCTGGTGTGTGGGATTACTGACGACAGGATACAAATATGATTGTTATCAGAGCCTAATCTCATGTTTGAGAATACACTCAAACTGGCTCAGGCCATGGAGTCAGTGACTAGAAATGCACTGGATTTGCAGGCAAGGGGTGCAACTGCATGCCATACAGTAAAGGAGAGCAGCTCTGAGCTCGCAAAGTTTCAAAGAAGGGAAAGCCGCGGGGCAGCCCCTCCGGTTAATAGAGAATGGTATAGTTGCAAAGGCAAACACAAAGCGTTTGAATGTAAATTCAAACGTGAAAAGTTTTATGCATGTTGGCTAATATGACACATTGCGAAGGTGTGCCACAATTACAAAAAGCTACGGGCTACTTAAAATAAAATGAACAGAAGAAAACAGAATAGCGAAGCTCTTAACTACCGCTCAAATTAAGTAATAGAAAGTGATAGCGCAGACGCAGAGAGCAAGCGCTCTCAATGTACAATGTACAGGGGGCGAATATGAAAAAGGTGAAGCCTTTTATTGTGGAAATGGGAAAAAATGGATTGAAGGTACCGTTTGAAAGACACAGGATGTAGCGTCACACTGATGAACGGGTCCCAATTCAATGAGAAGTGGAAAAAAGGTGAAGTTGACAAACAGAAAGAACATGCCCATTAAACTCAAAACGTACACAGGGGAGGGGGGAAAAAAACTGGGATTGGAGTTGCTGATGTTCAGGTGGAATATCAAGGACAAAATAAAAGTCTGCCTCTCTTAATAGCGGAAGGTACTGGCCCCAGCTTAATAGGGAGATGGTGGTTGGAGGAAATAAAATTGAACTGGGATGAAATCAAACATGTCACCACAGAGACATTGACACCGCAGCAGGTGCTTTCAAAGCATTACTGTTTTTTCAAAACGCTAGGGATTGAAAGGGGTCCAAGCTACCATTCATGTTGCTCCAGATGCTGCTCCCAGATTCTATTGGCCAAGATCAGTTCCATATGCCATGTTGCCAGCGGACAAAAAGTACTCTCAGCTGGCTATCATATTCGGAATACAGAGATTCCACAAGTACTTATACGGGGTAACATTCACTATTGTGACCGACCATAAGCCTCTGATCTCTCTGTTCCATGAACAAAAGCCAATACCACGAATGGTCTCTCCAGGAGTTCAACGTTGGGCTGTGTGGCCCAGGGCCATCGAGTACAGAAGCCAGGTAGATACCATGAGAATGCTGATGCTCGGAGTATGCTACCGTTCCAGAAATCATCGACTCAGGAAGGACAAAAGGACCAATTCTTGATGATCAATGTGTCAGATGATGCACCGGTGAACACAGCACAAATTCAGGCAATGGACTTCGAAGGATATGACGCTATCACAAGTGCATGAATTTATCCTGAAAGGATGCGCTACAGTGACAGAGCCCTCAGATCATGCCTTACTACGCTCACCGCTTGGTTTTGAGTGTTTGAGATGGGTGTGTTCTGTGGGATTCAAGCGTAGTTCTCTCAGTAGCGGGGAATGCTACTGAAGTTGTTGCACCAGTCACATCCAGATACGTCTGGTGGCCAAAGATGGACCAGGATGTGGAAAATGAGGTTAGCCTGAGTACAGATTGTCAGAGTAAAAGGAAGTCACCCCCCTCACCGTGCCATTACATACATGGGAATGGACAGGAAAACAATGGACATGACTACATGTGGACTACACTGGACCCTTCCTAGGGAAAATATTCCTTGTGCAGATCGATTCTCATCCAAGCTCAAATTCCAGTTCCATCCGTTGACTTGGATCAATACTTAAACGAGCAGGACAGGACATTGGAACGTTCACCAGAGCTGCAGTTGGACAAACAACCTGAGACCAATGAGGCTCAACTTCCTGACAGCACTGAGAGTCTCCACAAAAGTACTTTGTTTCACCATGAAGTGGTGAAGTGCTGGTAGCACCAGCTACACTACCCCTGAGACACTATTAGAGAGAGACGTCCGCCAGACTATTTCGGATGCTATTTCTTTTATTCAAATAGGCAAGTCAGTAAAGAACAAATTGTTATTTACAGTTTGATGGCTTGGAGATAAAAGCTGTTTTTCAGTCTCTCGGTCCCAGCTTTGATGCATCTGTGCGGTCTCCACCTTCTATATGGTAGCGGGGTGAACAGGCAGTGGCTCGGGTGGCTGAGGTCCTTGATCTACTTGGCCTTTCTGTGACACCAGATGCTGTAGATGTCCTGGGGACCAGGCAGTGTGCCCCTGGTGATGCCTTGGGCTGAATGCGCCACCCTCTGGAGTGGTATTCATTGATGTACACATCAAGAAACTTGAAGCTTTGTTTTGTTGACAATTGAGAGAGAGGTTGTTTTCCTGGCACCACTCTGCCAGGGCCCCTCACCTCCTCCCTGTAGGCTGTCTTGTCATTGTTGGTAATCAGGCCTACCACTGTTGTGTCGTCAGCAAACTTGATGTTTGAGTTGGAGACGTGTTTGGCCACGCAGTAATGAGTGAACAGGGAGTACAAGAGGGGGTTGAGCACGTACCCTTATGTGGCCCCTGTGTTGAGGATCAGCATGGTGGAGGTGTTGTTGACTACCTTCACCACCTGGGGTCAGCCCGTCAGGAAGTCCAGGACCCAGTTGCACAGGGCGGGGTTCAGACCCAGGGCCCCGAGCTTAGTGATGAGCTTGGAGGGCAATATGTTGTTGAGCTTTCATCGATGAACAGCATTCTTACATACTTATTCCTCTTGTCCAGATGGGATAGGGCAGTGTGCAGTGCAATGGCAATTGAGTCTTCCATGGGTCTGTTGGGGTGGTATGCAAATTGTAGTGGGTCTATGTTGTTGTCGGGTAAAGTAGAGGTGATATGATCCTTAACTAGCCTATCAAAGCACTTCATGACGACAGAAGTGAGTGCTACAGGGAGATAGTCATTTCATTCAGTTACCTTCGCTTTCTTGGATACAGGAACAATGGTGGACATCTTGAAGCAAGTGGGGACAACAGACTGGGATAGTGAGAGATCGGATATGTCCGTAAACACTCCAGCCAACTGGTCACACATGCTCTGGGGGCGCAGCTTGGAATTTGGTCTGCTATAGCCCATAGAAACTCATTGAATAACACAATCAGAAATGACAAAACAGACAGTCCAAAAATACATAATAAATATTAAGGTTGTGAAGTGTTTGTCCTATATCTAGGAGATATTAACACATATTTCACCCCTTTTGTCTCCTGGTCTGACAAACAGCGCTGTAGCTTTGCCGCTTTACACCACAGATGCAGAAGGCCGACATAGGTGGATGCAGTGGATTGAGACGCAGGCCATGCAATTTTGATGGGGAAAAGGTGTTTAGCTGGTCCTAATTTGCCGAAGAGGGCAGGGGAAGGCCTTGTAACTGTCCCCGAAGGGGGAGAAGCAATGGTCCAGAGTTCTCTATGTGCACAGGAGATGTGTTGATAGAAAGTTGGTAGCGTTTTCCTCAGATTTCCTTTATTAAAGTCACCAGCTACAATAAATGCAGCCTCAGGATATTTGCAGTTTCCAGTTTGCACAAAGTCCGGAGTAGTAGTCGCAGTGTTGGCTTGGGGGGAGATATACACGGCCGTGACGACGACAGAAGAAAATTCTCTCGGGAGGTAATGTGGTCGGCATTTGATGGTGAGGTATTGAAGATCATGAAAACAAAAGGACTTGAGTTCCTGTATGTTCCCACAATCACACCATGAATTGTTAATCATGAAACATACACCTCTGCCTTTCTTTTTCTCAGAGTTGTTTCTTCCTGTCTGCGCGATGGATGGATGGAGAACCCCGCTGGCTGAATGTACAGGGACAGTATATCTGGAAAGAGACATGATTCTATAAAACAGAGTATGTTACAGTCCCTGATGTCTCTGTGGAAGGAAATTCTCACCCTCAGCACATCTACTTTATTGTCCAGGGACTGAGCGTTAGCGAGTAATATACTCAGAAGTGGTGCATGGTTTGCCTCCTGAGTCTGACTAGGAGCGCATTCATTACTCCTCTTCCCCGGCGACAGAGTCTTCAAGCAGCCCCCGGTATGAATTATATTGCTCCGGGGAGTTCAAACAAAGGATCCAATTCAGGAAAGTCAAATTGAGTGACCGCCAATCTAATATCCCAAAGTTATTTTTGGCTGTAGGTAATAATGCAAGAAATATTTTGAGCAAATAATGGAAGAAATAACTAAATTCGCAAAATACGAAGTATACACGCTGTGGACACTTTTAGGGACCATAATGAAATTCTTCAGGAAATGGGCGTGGCTTCACAATGTTTTCAGATTTTAAGAAAATTGCGGAAAATACGCACTTGAAGTCCGACGAGACCGGATAAAAAATAAATTGCTTTAAAACCTCTACGGGATTGGTGTCCCCCCCCACGGGACGGTTGAGCTAACGTAGGCTAATGTGATTAGCATGAGGTTGTAAGTAACAAGAAAAGAATCACAGGACATAAGCTTTCTGCCCATATCAGATATGTCTAAATTAGGCACATTTGGGCAGTCTTGATACAACACTTTGAACAGATATGCAATGGTTCATTGGATCAGTCTAAAACGTTGCACATACACTGCTGCCATCTAGAGGCCAAAATATACAGAATCAACTTCCGGTAGACAGGCGTAGCACCAATATGCTCAATTGAAAGGATACTGTTTGTTTACAGTATACTAAAATTAACTAAAAGTATGTAGTATGTACTCATTAAGTATGTAGTATTAGTATGGGTATTCGAACACAGCTTATGTCTGTCGGCAGCATCTTGCAGGGCCAGGCATTACCATGATGGAACCATTACCTGACTTCTTGCGGTTCAGCAGGTAGAAGAGCAATTGCTCCACCTCGGGTAGTTTAGATGGATGAATGAGCCTGCATTCTTCCACCACCTTCCGAGCTAGGGTGGCAATGTCCGTGTTGGCGTTCAAGCTTTTTAGGCGGATGCTGTAAATAGAAAATACACATGCAACATAATTTTGAGACATTTTCTAAGAAACATTGCTAGTTCCAATAACTCTTCAATGCGACGGGGAAGGAACGAGTGTTTTGGTCTGTTTTTCCCCTGGGACCCTACTTAGTGGTGAACATGTAAAATGGTATAAAAGCACCCCTTTTCAGGTGAGTGACTGAAAAACAACATTCATCTCATTCCTAGTAGCTTAGTAGCATTAAATTACGTTAGGTTAGCCTCTTTTAGAATCCAAGAGTGAAATATTTACTCTCGTCTCCGACATGTAGGCTCAGCATTCCTGAACAGTCCTGTTACAAGTCAGAATGTTGAACAAACTTCATTTCAACTTACTCTACCTGTTGTCTGCCGATTTTGGCCCTATGTCAGAGGTAATCTGAGACAAAATATCCACAGGGAAGTGTTATCAACCCAACCTTCAGTACACTGGTCTGTATATTGTTTTTTCGCACGTGACAAACACTTGCCCAATATGGCCAAGCCTAACCAAACCACAGCCCGAACATTGTCCGAGGCAATCAGGAAGTAGCTGATTGTGAAGAAACGTGATTTGGCAGACTATGTTCGGTTACATTTGGCTTCTTGGGGTGGCAGCGTAGCCTAGTGGTTAGTGTGTTGGACTAGTAACCGAAAGGTTACAAGTTCAAATCCCCGAGCTGACAAGGTACAAATCTGTCGTTCTGCCCCTGAACAGGCTGTTAACTCACTGTTCCTAGGCTGTCATTGAAAATAAGAAGTTGTTCTTAACTGACTTGCCTAGTTAAATTAAATTAATGCAATGTGTTAAGTAATTGAAAATACAAGTGACAGAACCCACCAGCACCACAAAAAAAATGGGTAAACAACCATTTCTTGTGGATACCCTATCTCCATCTCTGACCAACAACACGGAAAACCAGTAAAGTGTCAATTCAACATTCTGGCTTGTAGTGACTCTTGCTTCTTTTTTGGGCAGACTCTTCCATACTGAATAGCCATGAAGTACCCATGGTTACAGTCTGATGTTTAAGCAAACATCAGGCATGTGTGTAGCTTGACCCATGCTTACATTTTCTGACACTCCTTGCGTTCCCCAACCATCGGGTCTCCCATCTCACCGAGGATAGTTGCCTCCAACTCATACTGAACGATGAGGGCTTTCTCTGTCGGGTGGACATCCAAACTCCCCCCTTTCACTTTCCTATGGAATTAGATAAATGGCCAAGTGTCACATGAAGGAAAACCGGATGATAAACCGGTTTTGATTTACAACATTTAGTTTCAACCACTAAATTGTTAGCTAGACAGTAGGCTTGAAGCCTATACTTAATTAAATAAATGTCTTAATATAATTTTAAGACAATTGTCACGTTGTTAAATTTAAATAACAGCTGATTGCTAGCCATAGTTTGGGTGTACTCATTATTCCAAACAGTTGCATTTTCAACTAAAACAAGAGTTTATATTGGGGAAAAAATGTAGGTAGGTGCAGCAAAGGCTAGAAGGGATTCAGCTTCTTTCAGATTTGACTTACACAGCAGGTTTACGATAATAACGTAGCCGGTTAGGAAAAGGGTTAGAATTAGCTGCATCCCGACTTGCCATGACCGGTAGGCCCCTCCCCATTTTTCGTTCCGTTTAAGAACGTTTCGCTACAGAATAGGCGTAATGAATACGCCCCTGGCTAGCTAACGTTAGCTGCTAGTTAGTTGCTTGCAACCGTTACCTTTTCAAATACCGTGCATCTTCTGCTTGCAATTTTTCCATTTCGGAAATAATGGAAAACTCATATAAAATGTTCTTTCACAGTAATTTCAACAGAACGACTGGATTTGTTAGCTAACTGTAGAGTTCTCATCGTTTATGTGTTTGCTTTGTGTTGCTAGGGTGAGACTGTCATCCCAGCATGCAAAGCAGAAAATTAGAGAAAAGGCATAGAACGTTGAAATGCGGACAAGAGAGCAACTTATCGCCATCTGTAGGTCTGGAGGAGAACATGTACAGCTGGAAAGGGACACAGTTACAGGTGGGTGACTTCAGGTTTGTTTATCCGTTGATACTGTATGTTATCCATTGTCCAATGTCCACATATGTTGTTCCAGCCAGGGACCTCATGCAGGAACAACATGCATTATGTTGTCTCTGGTATGACATAGTCAGCTAAATTCTTCAATTTCACACTTTAGTTGGATCTGATTTGTTCAGTTTTTATAATCAGTGAAATTTAGTGCTTTTCCTTTTATTCTAAGGAAACATCTTCCATTTGTAGACCATTTCCTTTGTAACCAGCTGGTGATCTATTTGAATCCTTTTTTATTAAGTTCAAGGCTGTGTTTGATTGGTCGGACATCTTTTTTAAGTAGCGTAGCTAACCTGATGGACGTCCCAACAGAAGGTTCAGGTCACTGAGGTCACAGGGTTAGGTGACATTGACAATGGACTGTACAGTTCAGGATGTAAATATGTGAACTTGGTGGCTAAACGTTATGTAACAGCTCAGAGCTAGGGAAAATGAATTATTCAAATCCATGTTCATATCTGACTATTACACTGGAATGGACTCTGATTAAGATACATTGTGTATAACAATTCAACAGTCTGAATGAATGAAGTCCATAAATAATGATTGCACATATGAAGGGTACAGAAAACGAGATATAGTTGAGTTATACTGTCAACCCTTTATCATCTTAACAGTCTGAACAGTCTAGTCAACAAGCCATTAATTATTGACAGCATGTGTTAAAGGGACAGAACATGTGACAGAACATGTGATTGCACAACTTGTGCTAGCTGATTTCAGCCTTTCGAAGTGACAGGTGATGTCATCACTCTGAAATTTGAATCCGTCGGCGAGAAGGCTACACTGGTATTTACTTTCTGGTTGAAACAGAATTTACTGGGCGTTGGACAACATGTGAATTCTATGGGCAACACATTGCCTTTTACTATAAAGTCAACTGAAGTGAGTGAAAGGATGGGCGATGTTTACAGTTTGCCAATGTACATACGGTTATGTGCTGGCCAAGACTAGCTTACTGTAAAATATATGTAGGAGTGTTTAATGAGGAGTGTTTGATACTATTTACCATAAAGGAATTTGCATAGGATTGGCCATGCAGACTTGTTCTTTTTCTGATATTCGATGCAGATCATGGTGCATCAACATCCAAGTCATTATTAAAGGCTATGTACAGTATGTTGAGGATCTGGGATCTGAAATGTTGATTGAGCGTGGTGACACGTACACATTGGGGATTTCCCTGGAGACATGAAGTCAGACTAACCGACACATATCTGGACCAGAAGTTTAGAGACAACAAAAACTGAGAGGCTAGGGCGATGCTTCAGCATCTGACTATAGGCAGAAAATAAATGTCAAACAGTTTGAGTTTTGGACCGGGTGTGCCTTATCATGTGTTAAGTCCAAATGTCTCTATTCAAAGCTTTAAATATAAATACATATTGACATGTTGTTGAGTGAATGCAGGCATGGTCTAACATACATTTAAATGACTTATCACTCGATGTGTAAATTAGGCTTCTTGAGACAAGAACACTGCATATGCAGTGCATGCTATGTATAGATACAAACATGAGAAGACATTGCTAAAAAATAACTGCTACATTATACTGCTGTAAGTGCCGGTGAATGTAGGGTCTGTCTTGTGCGCTTCTGGTATTTGTGGGTTGAAAGCTCAAATACCACTCGGCATGCCTGCTCTTCTTGAGGGAGGAGGCATCTTCTGAAACAGATAGCTCGCACCCCTCCTTCCGTCTCTGGCTCCTCTCTCACCCCTCCCAAGCCAAATGCTCAAGCAGGTGACCCGTTAAGCCGGGGTCAGTTTTCAGCACCACCTCAAAACATGATCCTAGCCTATCCCTTTTGTCCACGCTGCCTGAGGCTACCACCTGACACCAGGATCCACAGACATAGCAGCACCACAGAAGCAACAACACTCTCACATTCAGTTCATACACACTACTCGCTCGCTAGACTGGACACACACAGAGTAGGGACACTGCCACAGGCACACTAGGTCACACACACACAGACTGTTGGTTCACACATAGCTTGCTCGCTGTGCTGGACACAGACACAGGGCAGGGATGTCTCTGAGCCTGGAAGACACACAAAGAGCAGGGATGTCTTCCAGCCCTCGGCCTAACATGGAGATCCAAGCTCTCCACCAGGCCCATCGGAACCGCTGTAAGAACACAGATGCGTCCATGTGTCACCACAGCCTGTCCTTCCATCTGCACCACACATTGAGGACTGAACTATTTGCCTGCTTCCTGTACCTGCTGGAGTAGATCCCTCTGGTTAAGGAGAGAGGCACCACCAACACCACTCATAGGGCTCTGGGCAAAGTAAGGGGGAATTGGGTGTGTTTGAGCATGATGTGTGCACTTGAAAGGGTAAACGAACAGTAGTCTTACCACACAGGCAGAGATATAGTGCGTACTGTCGGATGTAAATGATATATGTGGGTATATAATATATAATATATAATAATAATATATGCCATTTAGCAGACGCTTTTATCCAAAGCGACTTACAGTCATGTGTGCATACATTCTACGTATGGGTGGTCCCGGGAATCGAACCCACTACCCTGGCGTTACAAGCGCCATGCTCTACCAACTGAGCTACAGAACCCCATATGAGACAATCTGTCTTAATGAGACTTCTCTGCATTAATAAAGGTTTTTTTTATATATCCAAGTACAGTGTGTGCTTGCTGGCTGTCTGATATTGCACCATACTGTCCAGCTCCTATAGAGGAGATAATGTGCACCTGATCTAATTTATAGCCCTCTAATTTATAACCCTGATTCAGGTCCTATAATCAGTTGAAAATGTCTCCACCATCTAACCATACTGACCATCCCACCATTATGATCAAACAAGAGATGGAACATATGCCTCTAAATGACTGATAATATGCTAAAAAGATAGTAGCACTCTGTAATGGGATACTACTACTGTACTTACAGTGGCCTTGCTTAATGAAAACTTGATTTCTCCAATGAGTGTTCAGTTGGTAAAACCAACCTGTCCAAAACAAGCCCTATCAATGGCATGGTATGTGTCGTGTGTAAGCATTACCTCTGCCCTGTCATGAAGTGTGTAATTCACAACAGTCAGTTTCATAGTCATATTATTTACACATGGCAGCCAGGGATGTTTATGGGTTGAATAAAGGCCTGTTTTAATGTCTTCATAAATGTTACATTTACACAGGCAGCCAAATTCTGATCTTTTTTTCTTTTTTTTTCTTCTTTTTTTTAACAAATTGGTCTTTTGACCAATCAGATCCCCTCTGAAAAATAGCTTATGTGGAAAGACCTGATGTGATTGGTCAAAATAACAATAAGTGGAAAAAATATAATTTCCCTGCCGATGTTTGAGACGATTCCATATTTCCTTGAAGGAGAACAGGTAACCAATAGTTGTCATATCCATCTTGTTATCAGATAGAGGTACAGATAGCAAGAAGATGTGTTCCGTACAGCTCTGTTATCACATTTTAGAATGATAGTTGTGATTGTTTCAACCAGATGTAGAGGGCAAAAACAACAGTGAAATGACAAATCTGCATGTAGAAACAAGCTTCCCACAATAAGTTGGGTGAATTTTGGCCCATTCCTCCTGACAGAGCTGGTGTAAATGAGTCAGTATGTTTTTTCGGTTTTTCGGATGACTGCAGACAGAGTTCAGTGTGTCAAATCGGAGGGCATGCTGTCCGGTCCTCTGGCAGTCTCTATGGGGGTGCCATAGGGTTCAATTCTCGGGCCGACTCTTTTCTCTGTATATATCAATGATGTTGGTCTTGCTGCGGGCGATTCCCTGATCCACCTCTACGCAGACGACACCATTCTATATACTTTCGGCCCGTCATTGGACACTGTGCTATCTAACCTCCAAACGAGCTTCAATGCCATACAACACTCCTTCCGTGGCCTCCAACTGCTCTTAAACGCTAGTAAAACCAAATGCATGCTTTTCAACCGATCGCTGCCTGCACCCGCATGCCCGACTAGCATCACCACACTGGATGTTTCCGACCTTGAATATGTGGACACCTATAAGTACCTAGGTGTCTGGCTAGACTGCAAACTCTCCTTCCAGACCCATATCAAACATCTCCAATCGAAAATCAAATCAAGAGTCGGCTTTCTATTCCGCAACAAAGCCTCCTTCACTCACGCTGCCAAGCTTACCCTGTAAAACTGACTATCCTACCGATCCTCGACTTCGGCGATGTCATCTACAAAATCGCTTCCAACACTCTACTCAGCAAACTGGATGCAGTTTATCACAGTGCCATCTGTTTTGTCACTAAAGCACCTTATGCTACCCACCACTGCGACTTGTATTGTTCTAGTCGGCTGGCCCTCGCTACATATTCGTCACCAGACCCACTGGCTCCAGGTCATCTACAAGGCCATGCTAGGTAAAGCTCCGCCTTATCTCAGTTCACTGGTCACGATGGCAACACTTATCCGTAGCACGTGCTCCAGCAGGTGTATCTCACTGATCATCCCTAAAGCCAACACCTCATTCGGCCGCCTTTCGTTCCAGTACTCTGCTGCCTGTGACTGGAACGAATTGCAAAAATCGCTGAAGTTGGAGACTTTTATCTCCCTCACCAACTTCAAACATCAGCTATCTGAGCAGCTAACCGATTGTAATGATCTTCGTCTGTTGTTTGTAGAAAGTCAGACCGAAATGCAGCGTGTAGGTTACTCATGACTTTTAATGAAGCTAATACGGTACATGAAATAACAGAAGAAGAAAACAACAAACGAATGAAACTAATACAGCCTATCTGGTGACTAACACTAAGACAGGTACAATCACCCACGAAATACAACGCGCACTCAAGCTACCTAAATACGGTTCCCAATCCGAGACAACTAGAATCAGCTGACTCCAATTAGGAATCGCCTCAGGCAGCCAAGCCTAACTAGACACACCCCTAATAATACACACTCCCAATTAATACAAACCCCAATACGAAATACAACATATAAACCCATGTCACACCCTGGCCTACCCAAACATATAACAAAAACACAAGATACAATGACCAAGGCGTGACACCGATCGCTGCAGCTGTACATAATCTATTGGGAAATAGCCCACCCATTTTCACCTAACTCATCCCCACAGTTTTTATGTATTTACTTTTCTGCTCTTTTGCACACCAATATCTCTACCTGTACATGATCATTTATCACTCCAGTGATAATCTGCAATATTGTAATTATTCGCCTACCTCCTCATGCCTTTTGCACACATTGTATATAGACTCCCCTTTTTTTCTACTGTGTTATTGACTTGTTAATTGTTTACTCCATGTGTAACTCTGTGTTGTCTGTTCACACTGCTATGCTTTATCTTGGCCAGGTCGCAGTTGCAAATGAGAACTTGTTCTCAACTAGCCTACCTGGTTAAATAAAGGTGAAATAAAAATAAAAATAAAAAATAAAAATGCTTAGGGTCATTGTCCGTTTGGAAGACCCATTTGCGACCAATCTTTAACTTCCTGAATGATGTCTTGAGATGGTGCTTCAATATATCCACATAATTTCCCTACCTCATGATGCCATCTATTTTGTGAAGTGCACCAGTCCCTCCTGCAGCAAATCACCCCCACAACATAATGCTGCCACCCCCCGTGTTTCACGGTTGGGATGGTGTTCTTTGGCTTGCAAGCCTCCCCATTTTTCCTCCAAAACATAACGATGGTCATTATTGCCAAACAGTTCAATCTTTGTTTCATCAAACCAGAGTACATTTCTCCAAAAAGTACAATCTTTGTCCCCATGTGCAGTTGCAAACCATAGTCTTGCTTTTTTTATGGCGGTTTTGGAGCATTGGCTTCTTCCTTCCTGAGCGGCCTTTCAGGTTATGTCGATATGGGACTTGTTTTACTGTGGATATAGATACCTGTTTCCTCCAGCATCTTCATAAGGTCCTTTGCTGTTGTTCTGAGATTGATTTGCACTTTTCACCCCAAACTACATTCATCTCTAGGAGACAGAACACGTCTCCTTCCAGAGCGGTATGACGGCTACGTGGTCCCATGCTGTTTATACTTGCGTACTATTGTTTGTACAGATGAACGTGGTACCTTCAGGCATTTGGAAATTGCTCCCAAGGATGAACCAGACTTGTGGAGGTCTTGGCTGATTTCTTTGGATTTTTCCATGATGTCAAGCAAAGAGGCGCTGAGTTTGAAGGTAGGCCTTGAAATACATCCACACCTCCAATTGACACAAATTATGTCAATTAAAAGCTTCTAAAGCCATGACATATTTTTCTGGAATTTTCCAAGCTGTTCAAAGACACAGTCAACTTATTGTACGTAAACTTCTGACCCACTGGAATTGTGATACAGTGAAATAACGTTGTCTGTAAACAATTGTTTGAAAAATGACTTGTGTCATGCACAAAGTAGTTTGTTAATAAGAAACTTGTGGAGTGGTTGAAAAACGAGTTTTAGTGACTCCAACCTAAGTGTATGTAAACTTCCGACTTCAACTGTATATTGAAATATAATGTGAAGCCACAGTCCAACGATTTCTGCCTGAAAAGTGACCCCTACTGGTATATGAGCTTTGGAAACAAGCTGTGGTCGTTTGAGCTGAGATATCATGTCAACACATTTAGACATAATGATCAGGTTCCATAGTCGTTTGCGAAGAATAGATTGTCTGTTATATATGTTATTCATAATGTACAGTGTATATACTATGCAAGCAGATGATACATCTCCTTCAAATGTTGATATTTGGTTGCATTTACAATTCAATATCCAGTTTGTCTACAAATGAATGATCAATATGTTAGATTCAAGTCTCCATCTCAACCAAAAATCGCATTTAAAGAATAGCGCTTAATCAAATCAAACCCGAAATGCACTTCAAATAAAGTTTGATTTGATGTAGTTCTTTTCTTCCACATCGATGTCTGTTTGAGATGGAGACACGAATCCAACATATATTAATAATTGACAGATAAAAATTGAAATCAACCAACCATCCTTCATACAGAAGACCATATCCAAATGTAAAAGTGTATTATTCATATCATGAATTTGACATCCTCTGTATAGGGCTAATGGTAACTACTTCCAAAGATCCAATCAACCTTGGATGAATGGCAGTATGGTATACTCGCTGGTATACTGACCACTGGTCCTGGGATCCATCATTACGCACACCTGCAGATCGTCATGATACTCACCTCCATTACCTTCCTGATTATCTCCCCTATATCTGTCACTCCCTTGGGTTCCTTCCCAAGTCAGTATTGTGTCTTTGTTCATGCTTAAATGCCACTGTTATAGTGTCTCATTTCATGTTTGTTGTTTTATTAAACGTTTCACCTGCACCTGCTTCTCGACTCGCAGTGTGTCCGTTACACCCTGGCATATTACATCATTTATGCAGCAGCATTCAATAATTTTTTGGACTCACCTTGTTGTCTTGTGCTCTCTTGAACAGGAAGAAACAAGGCTGAATCATGGCTGAAACATGATGTTAGTGATCTTCAGGTCGGAGCTCTAGAAAGAGGCCTGAGTTCCCGACTTGGAATTCCGAGTTGGATGACCGTTCAAAATGTACTTTCCCAGTTTCTAGTTGTCTTGAACTCACTGAAGTCTGAGATTTCCCAGTTCCAAGTTTCCAGTTGCTTTGAAAGTGGCAAAAGTCCTGCTAGATTGACAGCATGGCCAATGTTGAATGTTAAACCCAGAATTGGACCACACATCCACTTCACTGAATAGCAGGCTAGCGATTGTTTCGCAATGCTTGCAGTTAGCCACTGAGTCCTTCCAAACCACTCATTGTTGAATTGGCGATTTCCTGTCATGTTTTGTCATATATTGTCATGTCTTGTCCTTGTGCTTCCCCTTCTGTTCATTTCCCCCTGCTGGTCTTATTAGGTTCTTTCCCTCTTTCTATCCCTCTCTCTCCCCCTCCCTCTCTCGCTCTCTCTCTCTATCGTTCCGTTCCTGCTCCCAGCTGTTCCTCATTCTCCTAACTACCTCATTTACTCTTTCACACCTGTCCCCTATTTTGCCCTCTGTTTTCCGCTTCTGTCCTTGTCGGATCATTGTTTGATGTGTGCTGTGCTGTGTTCTTGTTCCGTCGTGTTTTTGCCTTCTTCAGATGCTGCGTGTGAGCAGGTGTCTATGTCAGCTACGGCCTGTGCCTTCCCGAAGCGACCTGCAGTCTGTGGTCGCGTCTCCAGTCGTTCCTCTCTACTGACGAGAGGATTTCAGTTTTCCTGTTTGTATTTTCCTGAGATAATTTCCAGGATTATCGTTTTTGTTAAAGACTGGAATAAAGACTCTGTTTCTGTTAAGTCGCTTTTGGGTCCTCATTCACCTGCATAACATTTCCAACTTGTTGTGTAATGTTCATGGCCGATGAGCACCGATACGTTTTATCTATAATTTATCTTCATATGAAAAGGTTAATGCTAATATTTAGAAATTATTTTGACATGATGAGTCCAATCTACTGTAGATATAACTTGATTTGACGTCATTTCATCTGTAGCCAATGACTTTGAGCCTTCTTAGATGGGCACTTCAAATGTAACTACACTGTATGACAGCATCCAAGGGGCTTGAATTTTCGAGCTCTCCCTGTAGATTTTGCGATGATGTAGTGTCCCCAGGAGTGACAGAACACTGAGCCAATCACAGTGCAACTAGAGAACATTACCAACCCTTACACTCCCTATTTTCTGCTGGCTGCCCAACCACCACGGAAAGCACAGAGCTAGGCTGAAACACCTCCATTTTGGAGCTTCCTTCCTCAAGAAATAAAAAAGAGACCATGTTTGTATGCGGCTTTATTAACTCAATGATACATTTTTCTTTTACATTGTTTTCAAACTGATATGTGACGTGTTAATGCCAAAATAACATGCAAAGCAGGCACACAAAATTTTTTATTTACAATACCAGTCAAAAGCCTAGATGGCGCCAACAGAGATGGTTGCCTAGCTTCACGTCCTTAGGAAACTATGCAGTAATTTGTTTTTTAATGTATTATTTCTTACATAGTTAGCCCAGAAAATCTTAAGTGTTATTACATACAGCCAAGAAGAACTATTGGATATAAGAGCAACGTCAACTTACCAACATTACAACCAGGAATACGACTTTCCCGAATCGGATCCTTTGTTCGGACCTCCAACCTGGACGTTGGTTATAATCCCAGAGGCCGTCCCAAAACAAAGTCGTCGCCGCAGGAGAGGCCTCCTGGTGAGACTTAGAAGGCGAGAACACCATCCACCGCTTCCGAGCATACTACTCGCCAATGTCCTGTCTCGAGACAACAAGGTGGATGAAATTATGGCACGAGTTAACTACCAGAGAGACATCAGAGATTGTAACATTCTCTGTTTCACGGGAACATGGCTCACTCGGGATATGTTGTCAGAGTCGGTATAGCCAACGGGTTTCTTCATGCGTCGCGACGACAGAGACAAACATCTCTCTGGTAAGAAGAAATGCGGGGGTATATGCCTCATGATTAACGACTCATGCTGTAATTATAATAACATACAGGAACTGAACTCATTCTGTTCACCTGACCTAGAATTCCTTACATTCAAATACCGACCGCATTGTCTTCCAAGAGAATTCTCTCTGATTATAGTCACAGCCGTGTATATCCCCCTCCCCCCAAACAGATACCTCGATGGCCCTGAAATAACTTAAATTCCATTGATGTAAACTAGAAACCATATACCCTGAGGCAGCATTTATTGTAGCCGGGGATTTTACAAAGCTAATTTGAGAACAAGGTTACCCAAATTCTACCAGCACATTGATTGTTGCACCCACCCAAGCAAAACATTGGACCACTGCTACTCTAATTTCGCTGATGCGTACAAGGCCCTCCTCCGCCCTCCCTTCGGCAAATCTGATCATGACTTCATCTTGTTGCTCCCCTCCTATAGGCAGAAACTAAAACAGGTCGCGCCCGTGCTTAAGTCTATCCAACACTGGTCTGACCATTCGGATTCCATGCTTCGCTTCAATCACATGGACTGGGATATGTTCCGGGTAGCCTCCGACAATGACATTGACATATACGCTGATTTGGTGCGTGAGTTTATTAGGAAGTGCATTGGAGATGTTGTACCCTCTGTGACAATTAAAATCTTCCCTAACCAGAAACTGTGGATCAATGCCAGCATTCGCGCAAAACTGAAAGCACGAACCACTGCATTTAATCATGGCAAGGCGACTGGTAACATGACCAGCGTAGCTATTCCCTCCACAATGCAATCAAACAAGCAAAGCGTCAGTATAGAGACAAAGTAGAGTTGCAGATCAATGGCTCAAAGACGAGATGTATGTGGCAGGGTCTACAGACAGTCACAGATTACAAAAAGAAAACCAGCCCCGTTGCAGACATCAACGTCTTGCTCCCAGACAAATTAAACAACTTCATTGCGCACTTTGAGGACAATACAGTGCCAATGACACGGCCCGCTACAAAAGCCTGTGGGCTCTCCTTCAATGTGGCCAATGTGAGTATAACATTTTAACGTGTTAACCCTCGCAAGGCTGCTGGCCAAGACGGCATCCCTAGCCGTGTCCTCAGAGCATGCTCAGACCAGCTGGTCCGTGTGCTTATGTACATATTCAATCAATCCCTATCCCAGTCTGCTGTCCCCACATGCTTCAAGATGGCCACCATTGTTCCTGTTCCCAAGAAAGCTAAGGTAACTGAACTAAATAACTATCGCCCTGTAGCACTCACTTCTGTCATCATGAAGTGCTTTGAGAGACTAGTAAAGGATCATATTACCTCCACCCTACCTGATAGCGTAGACACACTCCAATTTGCTTACCGCAACAATATGTGCACAGACGATGCAATCGCCATCACACTACACACTGCCATATCCCATCTGGACAAGAGGAATACCTCTTAAGAATGCTGAATGCTGTTCATTGACTACAGCTCAGCATTCAACACCAAAGTATCCTCTTAACTCATCATTAAGCTTGAGACCCTGGGTCTCGACCCCGCCCTGGAATTTCACATGGGTCACCCCAGGTGGTGAAGGTAGGAAACAACATCACCACCCCGCTGATCCTCAACACTGGGGCCCCACAAGGGTGCATTCTCAGCCCTCTCCTGTACTCCCTGCTCACCCATGATTGCGTGGCCATGCACGCCTCCTATCAGTGATTAGCTTGATTACGAACAACGACGAGACAGCCTACAGGGAGGATGGTGAGGGCCCTCGGAGTGTGGTGTCAGGAAAATAACCTCTCAATCAACATCAACAAAACAAAGGAGATGATCGTGGTCTTCAGGAAATGGCAGAGGGATTACCACCCTATCCACAACAATGGGACAGTGTGGAGTGGAGAAGGTGGAAAGCTTCAAGTTCCTCGCCGTACACATAACTGGCAAACTGAAATGGTCCACCCACACAGACAGCATGGCTAAAGCCCTCACAAACTTCTACGGATGCACAAACGAGAGCATTCTGTCGGGCTGTATCACCGCCTGGTACAGCAGCTGCACTGCCCTCAACCGCAAGGCTCTTCAGATGGTAGTGGGCAAACCTGTCCTCCAGGACACCTACAGCACCCGATGTCACAGGTAGGCCAAAAAGATCATCAAGGACAACAACCACCCAAGCCACTGCCTGTTCACCCCGCTACCATCCAGAAGGCGAGGTCAGTACAGGTGAATCAAAGCTGGGACCGAGAGACTGAAGAACAGCTTCTATCTCAAGGCCATCAGACTGTTAAAAAGCCATCACTAACATAGATAGGCTGCTGCCAACATACAGACTCAAATCACTGGCCACTTTAATAAATTGATTTTATAATGGTATCACTAGTCACTTTAAATAATGCCACTTTAATCATGTTTACATATCCGACATTACTCATCTCATATATATATACTTTATATCATCTATTGCATCTTGTCTTTGCCGAATGGCCATCGCGCATCCATATATTTATATGTACACTACCATTCAACTTTTTGGGGTCATTTGTCCTTGTTTTTGAAAGAAAAGCACATTTTTTTACCATTAGACACTGTTAATGTTGTAACTGACTATTGTAGCAGGAATATCTATATGGAATAATGGAATATCTATATAGGCGTACAGAGGCCCATTATCAGCAACCATCACTCCTGTGTTCCAATGGCACGTTGTGTTAGCTAATCCAAGTTTATAATTTTAAAAGGATAATTGATCATTAGAAAACCCTTTTGCAATTATGGTAGCACAGCGGAAACTGTAGTGTTAATTAAAGAAGCAATAAAACTCAATTCACTGTATCCGCCTATGTCGGCCTTGTGCATCTGCGTTGGAAAGTGGCAAAGCTACAGAGCTGTTTGTCAGACCAGTAGACATCCCAAAAATCAGTCTTCTCACGAAAACGTCTGAACGTACGAAAGGGTTTGGCCAACAAACTAATATGACCACTCTACGGAAAGAGGAAACTCTCACAAACACGATGCTGTTCTTAGTTTTACTCTAGTTCCCTACAGGACTCATCTGAATGTAACCCATTACCGGTTTTCAAAAAGAAGAGAAGTATAGAAGTAGTTTTGTGTTAAAACAAAGTGTTAAATATGTGTCGAGAAAAACTTAAATATTTCCTGAGCTTTCTTATATCTCCTAAATATAGGACACTTTTTTTCAACATTATTGTTTTTTACTGTCTGTTTTGAAATGATGACTAGGTGTTGTAAAGTTATGAAACTAGGCATATGTCACTACTTCACAGGAGAGGCTTTTGAACCTAAACATTATTTTTGGGGGGCAGAAATGTAACATGTGAACTTTCATGTGCCCAAATAACAAACTTGTATTCCATCTGTAAATACATGTTACAATTTTCAATTACTAGCCCAGTTGGTTTAGCCATGGAAAAAGACAGAAATCTTCCCGCTAGCCATGATTGGCTGAGATAATGGTTGGGCTGGATATGCCGGGAGATGAGTTTGGATTGGTCTGCCATGTAGCATGCTTCCGGTTTGGAGCGAGTGGTCTCATCGGCGCTTCGCTCCCGCAGGTAGTATAACTTTTTACATTTCATTATATTTCATTATAGCACAACGGTTTGATTTGTCTAATCCTAGCAATTTCTTCTCAGCTAGCTACATAGCCGTCTTTGTATCAAAGATAATTGCGTAACTATCGTATTTCGCCGTCCTAACGTAGTCTTCACTAGCCAGCTAGCTAACGTCCACTGATTAGCTGCACTGGGAAAACTATTACACTCAACTGAACGACTTGATTAGTGTAGTGTTAGCTAGCTACACAGCTGTCTTTGCTGTCTTCGTATCTTCGTTCCAAGATAATTGTGTTGTTTAGGTTTAGAGTGTGTAGTCTTCGAGTGATTATCTTAATTTACCGAGGTTAGCTAGCCAGCTATTTGTCGTCCTTAACGTAGGAGACTCTGCTAGCTAGCCAACAGCTAGCCAACGCTAGCCAACGTCTTCTGAATAGAACTCAACAACCCGGTCGCATTCACAGGTAGTATCACATTTTCATTTCATTTCATTACAGTACAACGGTTTGATTTGTTTGATCGTAGCTAGCTACTTAGCTAGCTACATAGCCGTCTTTGTATCAAAGATAATTGTGTAGTCTAGAGCGATTTTCTAGGTTAGCTAGCCAGCTATTGTCGTTCTTTTAACGCAATGTAACGTAAACAACACTACTAGCTAGCCAGCTAGCCCCCGAACAGCAGCACTGTAGAAACTATTACACTCAACGGAACGACTTGATTAGTGTAGTGTCAACAACGCACCCACTGCCAGCTAGCCTACTTCAGCAGTACTGTATCATTTTAATCATTTTAGTCAATAAGAATCTTGCTACGTAGCTTAACTTTCTGAACATTCGAGACGTGTAGTCCACTTGTCATTCCAATCTCCTTTGCATTAGCGTAGCCTCTTCTGTAGCCTGTCAACTATGTGTCTGTTTATCCCTGTTCTCTCCTCTCTGCACAGACCATACAAACGCTCCACACCGCGTGGCCGCGGCCACCCTGATCTGGTGGTCCCAGCGCGCACGACCCACGTGGAGTTCCAGGTCTCCGGTAGCCTCTGGAACTGACGATCTGCGGTCAACAAGGCAGAGTTCATCTCAGCCTATGCCTCCCTCCAGTCCCTCGACTTCTTGGCACTAACGGAAACATGGATCACCACAGACAACACTGCTACTCCTACTGCTCTCTCTTCGTCCGCCCACGTGTTCTCGCACACCCCGAGAGCTTCTGGTCAGCGGGGTGGTGGCACCGGGATCCTCATCTCTCCCAAGTGGACATTCTCTCTTTCTCCCCTTACCCATCTGTCTATCGCCTCCTTTGAATTCCATGCTGTCACAGTTACCAGCCCTTTCAAGCTTAACATCCTTATCATTTATCGCCCTCCAGGTTCCATCGGAGAGTTCATCAATGAGCTTGATGCCTTGATAAGCTCCTTTCCTGAGGACGGCTCACCTCTCACAGTTCTGGGCGACTTTAACCTCCCCACGTCTACCTTTGACTCATTCCTCTCTGCCTCCTTCTTTCCACTCCTCTCCTCTTTTGACCTCACCCTCTCACCTTCCCCCTACTCACAAGGCAGGCAATACGCTCGACCTCATCTTTACTAGATGCTGTTCTTCCACTAACCTCATTGCAACTCCCTCCAAGTCTCCGACCACTACCTTGTATCCTTTTCCCTCTCGCTCTCATCCAACACCTCCCACACTGCCCCTACTCGGATGGTATCGCGCCGTCCCAACCTTCGCTCTCTCTCCCCCGCTACTCTCTCCTCTTCCATACTATCATCTCTTCCCTCCGCTCAAACCTTCTCCAACCTATCTCCTGATTCTGCCTCCTCAACCCTCCTCTCCTCCCTCTCTGGATCCTTTGACTCTCTATGTCCCCTATCCTCCAGGCCGGCTCGGTCCTCCCCTCCCGCTCCGTGGTTCGATGACTCATTGCGAGCTCACAGAACAGGCCTCCGGGCAGCCGAGCGGAAATGGAGGAAAACTCGCCTCCCTGCGGACCTGGCATCCTTTCACTCCCTCCTCTCTACATTTTCCTCCTCTGTCTCTGCTGCTAAAGCCACTTTCTACCACGCTAAATTCCAAGCATCTGCCTCTAACCCTAGGAAGCTCTTTGCCACCTTCTCCTCCCTCCTGAATCCCCCCCCTCCTCCCTCTCTGCAGACGACTTCGTCAACCATTTTGAAAAGAAGGTCAAACGACACCGCTGGTTCTGCTCACACTGCCCTACCCTGTGCTCTGACCTCTTTCTCCCCTCTCTCTCCAGATGAAATCTCGCGTCTTGTGACGGCCGGCCGCCCAACAACCTGCCCGCTTGACCCTATCCCCTCCCCTCTTCTCCAGACCATTATCGGAGACCTTCTCCCTTACCTCACCTCGCTCATCAACTCATCACTGACCGCTGGCTACGTCCCTTCCGTCTTCAAGAGAGCGAGAGTTGCACCCCTTCTGAAAAAACCTACACTCGATCCCTCCGATGTCAACAATTACAGACCAGTATCCCTTCTTTCTTTTCTCTCCAAAACTCTTGAACGTGCCGTCCTTGGCCAGCTCTCCCGCTATCTCTCTCTGAATGACCTTCTTGATCCAAATCAGTCAGGTTTCAAGACTAGTCATTCAACTGAGACTGCTCTCCTCTGTATCACGGAGGCGCTCCGCACTGCTAAAGCTAACTCTCTCTCCTCTGCTCTCATCCTTCTAGATCTATCGGCTGCCTTCGATACTGTGAACCATCAGATCCTCCTCTCCACCCTCTCCGAGTTGGGCATCTCCGGCGCGGCCCACGCTTGGATTGCGTCCTACCTGACAGGTCGCTCCTACCAGGTGGCGTGGCGAGAATCTGTCTCCTCACCACGCGCTCTCACCACTGGTGTCCCCCAGGGCTCTGTGCTAGGCCCTCTCCTATTCTCGCTATACACCAAGTCACTTGGCTCTGTCATAACCTCATATGGTCTCTCCTATCATTGCTATGCAGATGACACACAACTAATCTTCTCCTTTCCCCCTTCTGATGACCAGGTGGCGAATCGCACCTCAAGCTGAACCTCGGCAAGACGGAGCTGCTCTTCCTCCCGGGGAAGGACTGCCCGTTCCATGATCTCGCCATCACGGTTGACAACTCCATTGTGTCCTCCTCCCAGAGCGCTAAGAACCTTGGTGTGATCCTGGACAACACCCTGTCGTTCTCAACCAACATCAAGGCGGTGGCCCGTTCCTGTAGGTTCATGCTCTACAACATCCGCAGAGTACGACCCTGCCTCACACAGGAAGCGGCGCAGGTCCTAATCCAGGCACTTGTCATCTCCCGTCTGGATTACTGCAACTCGCTGTTGGCTGGGCTCCCTGCCTGTGCCATTAAACCCCTTCAACTCATCCAGAACGCCGCAGCCCGTCTGGTGTTCAACCTTCCCAAGTTCTCTCACGTCACCCCGCTCCTCCGTTCTCTCCACTGGCTTCCAGTTGAAGCTCGCATCCGCTACAAGACCATGGTGCTTGCCTACGGAGCTGTGAGGGGAACGGCACCTCAGTACCTCCAGGCTCTGATCAGGCCCTACACCCAAACAAGGGCACTGCGTTCATCCACCTCTGGCCTGCTCGCCTCCCTACCACTGAGGTAGTACAGCTCCCGCTCAGCCCAGTCAAAGCTGTTCGCTGCTCTGGCCCCCCCAATGGTGGAACAAACTCCCTCACGACGCCAGGACAGCGGAGTCAATCACCACCTTACGGAGACACCTGAAACCCCACCTCTTTAAGGAATACCTAGGATAGGATAAGTATTCCCCCCCCCCCCCCCCTTTAAGATTTAGATGCACTATTGTAAAGTGACTGTTCCACTGGATCTCATAAGGTGAATGCACCAATTTGTAAGTCGCTCTGGATAAGAGCGTCTGCTAAATGACTTAAATGTAAATGTAAATGTATAACATTAGCTTCTCAGTATGTGTTGATACAGTAGTGCTTTCTACACTGAATTCCAACTGATCTATTGTAATGAGTCCTGTGTGTAGCTGGTGAGAGAGTTCGGGGCAAGACAGCAGATACAAGTAAAAAATGTGCTTTACTCAAAAGGCAAATATACAAAGAAACATCTTTAGCACACACAGACGGACCGAAATATACAATAAACAATCACTCACAAAAACCATGTGTGGAACAGAGGGTTAAATAATGAACAAGAAATTGTGGGATTGACAACAGGTGTGTGAAACAAAGACAAAACAAATGGAAAATGAAAAGTGGATCGCAGTAGCTAGAAAGCCAGTGATATCGACTGCCGAATGCCGCCCGGAAAAAGGAGAGGGACTGACTTCGGCGGAAGTCGTGACATCTAACAAAAGATCAGTTGGATAAAGTGATATGCTACTTTCTGCACACGCCACGGTCAGTGTGAACTGGAGTACCTTGACACCACTGGCCAAACAAGGTAGCTACAAACAAAACAAAAAGTTAAATGGTTCCAGTCTGCCGCGAGGCGTTCATCCGTGTATACGGCTAAGAGTCTAGCTAAATTTTCAGATATCATACGTTTCTAATTTTGTCAGAAAGTCATTTTAATTGCATGTTAAATCGTACTGTTAGCTAGCTAGCTAACGAACATTAGCTTGCTGGCTCGCTAGCTAACGTTACACGTATGATCTGTCTAGTAATATTATTCAAATCAGAAATCTATTTGCATTCTTAGATATAGCCTAATTTTAGCTAGCTAACATTGTACCTGGTTGGTTAGCTTTAGCTACCTGCAGATTCATACTACAGCTATGATACTGTTTGTATTGGTTGGTAGTAGTATGAGCTGGGATTATGCCAGTTCATTGTTTAGCTAGCTACATGAATTTAGACAAGTGTGTCAGGTAATAATAATTATGAGATGTTTTTATCCGGACACTTTGTTTTTGATATTGTTACTATGCAAGTAACCATTCATTGTACTGTTTACACTGTCTGTATCCTGTGCATGTGACAAATCAATGTTTTATTTTTATATAGTGTGTGTTTACCAAAGACAGTAATGTGAAGAACAACATGACCTGCACCAAAGTCAGATTAGGTTATAGGCCAAGGACTAGATAAAGGGTATTTTTACCTGGTGTTTTTCCTTATTGTAAACTACTACTTTCACCACTTTTAGTCTTGAAATCTTTGGTTGTTTACTAAACGAATCACTCTGTTTAGCAAATTACCTTACATGTGAATACTGAAAGAGATGGGTGGAGCTAAGGCTTAAGAGGGTGTGAACGATGTTGAATGGGTGTAGACAAAGAAGAACTCTCCAGTAGGTGTACCAAAATATTCAAGAGCCATTCCCTCAAAAATGGGGTTACAAATTTAACTTTCAAAGCAGAATTACTTTCCCATTGTTCTTTAACTGCAGTGTGTGATATACAATTTTCTAGCTATGCATCTCTACTTTTTTCTAATGTAAAAAACACCATTTCAAATGTTGCTACATAAGTCCGAATCGAGGTGGTCGGTCACCTTTATGAATGTACTATTCAATGCATTTCTATGGGCTATAGTAGTAAAGGCAAAATATTTTTACACTAGACTCTCAGGCACTGCTCCTGGGGGATGGGGAGTGGAGTGTGCAACTTGAAAGGATTGTGAGGTGCTAATAACAGTCCGGCAGGGAATGCCTAACAATGACAGACAGTTGTATATATTAATGTTCATTTTTTTAAATAGCCAATGCATTTTTTTTTACCTCTGCCTGTAATATTGAATTCTACAGTTTAGTTGAAATGCAGTATGTTGTGCTGACTTTAAAGTAAAGAGTTTCATGGCAGAAAAAAAGTAATATAATATGGCACACTGATGTATGTTGCATTCAAGCTTAGTAAATGAAACTGTACAATGTAAACTCTGGTCTCGCTGTATTTCTTTGAGATCATACAAAACAATACAGTATAATTGCATAGTTTGGACTCTTGAGAAGTTCCTAAGAGCAGGTTTTCCGATAATTGCATACCTTAGTAGGCTAGCAACTATAGGGAAATCATTGTATGAATTTAGTTTTTGTAAATGCTTTCACTCAGAGTATGTTTCTGATTATATTACTGAAACAAAAGCTAATAGAATTAGAGATGGGTAATCATAGTTGGCTAATGGAATCATGTCTAGGATGTAAACACTGGACCATTTACCTCAAAGTAGTACAGTTTCACAACATCCTTCCAGCCAAGCCATCGACCGACCAAGCTGCAATCTCGCTGAGTACAGCAGAGAGAACAAGAGATAATTGAGATCCCCTCAACTGGTTATGATAATGCTCCTAAGTATTATTTTTTTTCTAGCTAGCTATCAGTAGAAGAACGGCATTGTTTAAGTTAATGACTTTCAGCTGGGGCCCTAAGGAGGAAGGGGAGTTGATTACTTCCAGATTGGGGTTTGACAGATAGACAGTGCTCACTTTCATATCTGTCTTGGCGTCGGTTCAAGTCTGTCAGGTTCTGTCTACATAAAACACATCCAGGAGTCGCTTTGAATATTTAGCGTGTACGGCTAGTTGACTACACAGGATTGAGTTTGGGTTGTACAAAAGTTGCGAGGAGCTGTTCCTCCTTAAAGCTGTATGAAAGGACGGGTTGTCAATAACGAGTGACTGAGACCCTTGGAAAAAAAAAAATGTATCAAAGTGTTGAAGGCAAGAACTCCCATCTGAAAGGTGATGGCGTGGATTATCTTTACGGCATTTTGGGGGGGGTCAGAAAGAGTCTTTTGAGATATGAATAGCCCATACACATTCCCCACATCCCGTATGAATTAAAGATTAAAATGCCTCATCGTGAAATTTTGATGCATTTTTTTCCTCTTTGGCAAATAGCAGCCAAATGTGCTGTCACCTTGTCAGAAGTGGTTAGCGTCTGTGACAGTCAGGGCTATCATTCCTAATACTTCTCAATGTCCTCTGTGGTGGCCCAGCAGCAGTTTTAATATATTAGCTGAACTAACACTAATTTGTCCAGTCACGTCAGCAGTGGAGAACATTGGGGTCTGGTCCAGACTGACTATATCTAACCCAGCAAAACTCAGACAGGATAAAAGGCATGGGGGTTTACTCACTAAAATACTATGTTTGGGAAAAGCCTAATGACCGAGAGACACATGCCACGGCAGAGAACAATCCATGCCCAAGCCAAAAGCTGCTGTAGCGGGGAAATGTCAAAATGTGAGTAATAACAAGAATGATGTTTATGCTGTTATGAAAGAGTGGTTTCATTTGAATTATGCAACAGAGACTGTTAAATAGATGGTGTGGTGGTCAGAGAAGCTACAGTGTCTTTCGTCAAGTGAAGAATCTGACAACAACGATAGGGTAATTTTTCTAGTTTCCAGAACTGGGCCCATGAAGTGCCCAGACGGTCTGTGCTTTGATCCTGAATAGAGTGAGCCTTTGTGCGTTCTACACTGAAGGGAAAGTTCAACCCTCTGAGCCCAGCCAGGATGCTTTCAACCAGGGATAGAGAGAGACGGGAGAGGGAAGGTTCGCCTTGCTTTCCCTCTGAGAATTCAGACCAGAGGAATGTGCTTTTATATGCATCACTCGTTCTCACAGTAAATCAAGTTACAGAAAGAAAGTGGACCAATGATTTTGGGGGCCACGAGTGCCCATCATCTCACACCTATGTCAAAATTCTATAAAAGACAATGTATATATAATGTTGACAGTAACCATCCTTTTTAATTTCCACATGTAGCAAGCAAAGGGTTTGTGTTGGCCAATCTACATAGGTAGTAGGTGAGTCAGACAGATGTTGTAATTATCTATTTCTCAGCGGCGCTGCCCACAGTCCACCTTGGACTCCTCCCCTAATTGGCAATCAAGTGAAAAAATGTAGGCGAATCAAGTTGAACTTGGATGAAGAGTGAATGCGTTATTCAAAATGGAAAAACAAAAGGCAAGAAATTATCACAGTTATTTTTTAAGGGCTCCTAACCAACTGTGATATTTTGCTAGTTTTTACGCATTGTTTGTAACTCATTTTGTACTGTATTTTGTCATGTTTCTGCTACCGTCTCTTATGACTGGAAATAGCTTCTGGACATCAGAACAGCAATTACTCACCTCAAACTGGACAAAGATTGTTTCTTTAATGAGTCTGACTCGAAGGATATACTGCTTCCCGGAGACAGGGGTCCAAATCCCTGTCATTAGCGGGAAGAAAAGACTGAAATACAGGGGGCGGAGGTCTGGGTGCCTTGTGAGAAGTTGTTGGTGAGTGAGTAAACCACCACTACCAGACAGACAGACAGACAGACCTCTGAAACTAGATCCTAGACTTCCTGACGGCCTGGCCCCAAGTGGTGATGTTCGGCAAGAACACCTCCGACATGCTGACCCTCAACACGGGGGCCCCTCACGGCTGTGTGCTTATTCCCCTCCTGTACTCCCTGTTCACCCACAACTGCGTGGCCACGCACAACTCCAACACCATCATCAAGTTGACGGCACAACGGTGGTAGGCCAGATCACCAACGGTGATGAGTCAGCCTACAGGGAGGAGGTCAAAGACTTACCAGTGTGGTGCCAGGAAATAATCTCACCCTCAACGTCAATAAGACCAAAGAACTCATCTTGGACTATAGGAAAAACTTCCCAAGCCATTGACTGTCCATTCTAATACCATCCGGCAAACAGTACCGGACCAACATGCTCTGAGACCGCCTTCTACCCCAAGCAAAAAAACCTGCCAAATAGCCAGACTGCTAAAAAGTAAATTAATGGTCACCCAACTATCTGCACTAACCCTACACACACTCAATAGACTATATACAGTGCCGTCGGAAAGTATTCAGACCCCTTGACTTTTTCCACATTTTGTGACGTTCCAGCCTTATCCTAAAATGGATGAAATAAATAAAAAAAAATGCTCAGGAATCTATACACAATACCCCATAATGACAAAGCGAAAACAGGTTTTTAGAAATTCAGACCCTTTGCTATGAGACTCGAAATTGAGCTAAGGTGTATCCTGTTTCCACTCATCATCCTTGAGATGTTCATACAACTTGGAGTACACCTGCGGTAAATTCAATTGATTAGACATGATTTGGAAAGGCACACACCTGTCTATGTAAGTTCCCACAGTTGACAGTGCATGTCTGAGAAAAAACCAAGCCATGAGGTTGAAGGAATTGTTCGTAGAGCTCTGAGACAAGACTGTGTCGAGGCACAGGTTTGGGGTAGGGTACCCAAAAAACTTCTGCAGCATTGAAGGTCCCCAAGAACACAGTGGCCTCTATCATTCTTTTAAAAAAGACGTGGACACCAACATACGGCAGGCCCAGGGTACGGAACCAGCACCTGCACAGTGCCCGGAGAATGGTACCTATTCGCCCATGGGTGTGCGGCTCCTTACCTGGGTGAACACGACGCCATCGCCTGCCTGACTGAGAAATACTAATGCCCCACCTTGGCTAGGGACGTTTGGGTTTACGTATTTTCCTGCTCCACCTGTGCCCAGTCTAAGACACCCAGACACCTCCCTTAAGGAAAATGCCTTCCCCTGCTGGTTCCACAACCACCCTGGTCTCACCTTTCTGTGGACTTCGTCACTGACCTTCCCCCCTCCCAGGGGAACACCACCGTTCTCATCTTTTTGGACCATTTTTTTCAAAGCTTGTCACCTCCTTCCGGTGCCAGGGCTCCTGTCGGACATGCAAACCGTGCAGGCTCTTTTTACACAAGTCTTCCGGCACTACGGATTCCAGAGGACATTGTGTCAGATCGTGGCCCTCAGTTCACCTCGCACGTATGGAAGGCTTCATGGAATGCCTGGGGGTCACGGTCAGTCTCACCTCCGGGTACCGTCCTCATGCAAATGGGCAGGTGGAGAGAGTCAATCAGGAAGTGGGCAGGTTCCTGATGTGTTACAGTCAGGACCAGCCGGGGGAGTGGGCGGATTGTATACCTTGGGCTGAGTACACATAGAATTCCCTTTGCTACTCCTCCACTAACCTCACCCCTTTCCAGTGCATTTTGGGGTATCAGCCGGCCCTGGCACCTAGGCATGAGAGCCAGATCGAGGCTCCTGCGGTGGTCGAGTGGTTTCGTGCACTGAGGAGATCTGGAAAGCTCGTCTCCAGCGGGCCGTGCGACGAACAGGCCGACCTGTTCTCCCTCCAGTCTGGCTCTCCACCCTGCACCTGCCCCTCCGCCTGACCTGCAGGAAGCTGAGCCAGTGGTTTGTGGGGCCTAAAGTCCTGAGAAGGGTTAATGGGATATCGTACTGTTTACAACTCCCTGCTGATTACTGCATTATTCCGAGTTTTCATGTGTCTCTTGTCCAGATGAATTTAGTTATGTGTTAATTAACCAATTAAATTAAAACACTCTATATACCTCACATTTCATCATAAATGTCCCTCATACTCCTCTCAGATACAATGGCAATATAGTTCACAAGCCTTCTCACGTTGTCTGCCACCTGTTAAACAATCTACGACAAGCCCAAGGTCTCTCCCCTCCCCGGGTTGGACAGAATGTCCTGTAAGGAACACAGTATTCCAGACGGTCTGACGATAGCTCCATTAATTTCTAACAAGGAACAAAAAGTCCTTGTTCTAATTCAGAACTAAAACTACACACATTATATTTAGTGTTATTATTCTAATAAGATTCATACAATCACACAGTGACAGGGTAGTATTCGGTTATTTATATTTCTATGTTAAATGTATACATAATTTAGTCATTATTCATATAAATCCCATAACACTCTCCTCTGCTCAGTGGTGCCTGGTCCCCTCGCTGAGGATGGACCCAGTGACTCCCTGCCTTACTTGGTATGTGAAGTCCTGGATTCATAGGCATCAGGCGGGGCGTCTCCATTACCTCATTGACTGGAAGGGGCACGGCCCAGAGGAGCGGTGCTGGGTACCTGCGGTAGACAGTCTAGACGCTTCACTGACCAGGGATTTTTACCATCGGTGCCCTGACCGACCTGCACCGCATCACTGTGGGTTTGTGCCCATAGGCGTTGTTGTTGCCGGTGATGTCTGGTGAGGACCTGCCTTACAATAGGCCTACAGGCCCTCAATCCAGCCTCTCTCAGCCTATTGCGGACAGTCTTGGCACTGATGGAGGGATTATGCATTCCTGGTGTAACTTGGGCAGTTGTTGTTGCCATCCTGTACCTGTCCTGCAGGTGTGATGTTCGGATGTACCGATCCTGTGCAGGCATTGTTACATGTGGTCTGCCACTGCGAGGATGACCAGCTGTCCGTCCTGTCTCCCTGTAGCCCTGTCTTAGGCATTTCAAAGTACGTATATTGCCCTAACCACATCTGCAATCTACATGCCTCCTTGCCTAAAGCACGTTTACACAGATGAGCAGGGACCCTGGAGCATATGTTGGTGTTTTTCAGAGTCAGTAGAAAGGCCTCTTTAGTGTCCTAAGCCTTGATTCCTGGGACTTCAGTTTCAGTTAGTCTATGTCCCCAGCACGCTATGTGGTTAGAAACGTGCTTTCATCCTGATGAGCACTTCCACAGTTTCTCTCCTGCTGAACTTTTCCTCCTGTGGACTGAATCACTGTATGTCTGATGTTTAATTGTGCATGCATCTAAACGTAAGTGCCTTGAGATCTCTGTCATGTTATGTGGAGCTAAGTTTTGTGGTTTATTGTGTACAGTTACCATGTGTTGAACTTGTTAGCTAGCTTGCACTCCCACTAGCACTACTGTTAGCATTTTGCATTGGAATGCATGAGCATTTCTGCATGACTGTTAGCGATTAGCAGTTTGTTAGCATTGCTTATTTATAGTGGTAGGATATTTTATATTATACATACTGTATATAACTCATGCTCATTACAATTATATTATGTCATCATTTCAACATTACTGTAATGTTTATTTGGGCACATTTACCTGAGTTTCATGTGTACAAGTCCAATATGCTGTTTAGTTTATTGCCATGTGACTTTACCTTATGCCTGCTGTAGTGTATTGCCCTTGCTGTTACATACTTACCTGTGCTAGCTTATACAGCCATGTCATTCATATTATAGCAGTGCTATAGCCTAAGTTTTCTTTCTCCTCTTTCCTTTCAGGAGCACATAGTTAATGTCAGTTCTCACTGGACATGATTCTCAGTTATCTGAACCATGAGTGGTCAGATGTGTGTATGTGTTATGCAGGTGAATGAGGACCCAAAAGCGACTTAGCGAAAACAGAGTCTTTATTCCAGTAAAACTCAAGACTAAAACAAAACAGGAAAAAAACTTAAATCCACTCGTAGTAACGAGGACAGACTGGAGACTCGAGCATTGACTGCAGGTTGCTTCGGGAAGGCACCGACCGTAGCAGACTTAGACACCTGCTCACACGCAGCATCTGAAGGAGACAAGACACGACAGGGCGAGACAAGGACACAGCACAGCGAACATCATACAAGGATCCGACAAGGACAGAAGCGGAAAACAAGGGGAGAAATAGGGACTCT
The DNA here is from genome assembly GCF_021184085.1 of Oncorhynchus gorbuscha. Lineage (NCBI taxonomy): Eukaryota > Metazoa > Chordata > Actinopteri > Salmoniformes > Salmonidae > Oncorhynchus > Oncorhynchus gorbuscha. The sequence continues at coordinate 43,958,046 of NC_060178.1, forward strand.
AATCAGAGGACAAAATAGGGGACAGGTGTGAAAAGACTAAATGAGTGAGTTAGGAGAATGAGGAACAGCTGGGAGCAGGAACGGAACGATAGAGAGAGGAGAGAGAGGGAGGGGGAGAGAGAGGGATAGAAAAAGGGAACGAACCTAATAAGACCAGCAGGGGGAAACGAACAGAAGGGAAAGCATAATGACAAGACAATATAAGACAAAACATGACAGTACCCCACCACTCACCGAGCGCCTCCTGGCGCACTCGAGGAGGAATCCTGGCGGCAACGGAGGAAATCATCAATCAGCGAACGGTCCAGCACATCCCGAGATGGAACCCAACTCCTCTCCTCAGGACCGTAACCCTCCCAATCCACTAAGTACTGATGACCACGTCCCCGAGAACGCATGTCCATGATCCTACGTACCTTGTAAATAGGTGCGCCCTCGACAAGGACGGGGGTGGGAGGGAAGACGAACGGGGGTGCGAAGAAAGGGCTTGACACAGGAGACATGGAAGACAGGATGGACGCGACGAAGATGTCGCGGAAGAAGCAATCGCACAGCGACAGGATTGACGACCTGGGAGACACGGAACGGACCAATGAACCGCGGAGTCAACTTACGAGAAGCTGTCGTAAGGGGAAGGTTACGAGTGGAAAGCCACCAAAAGCGCTGGCGAATAGAAGCAAGAGTACCTTGAACGCCGGGATGGCCAGCTAACTTGGCAGAGTGAGCCCACTGAAGAACAGCCAGACGAGTGGAAACAGGAACGAAAAGAAGGTTACTAGGACAAGCGCGCGGCGACGCAGTGTGAGTGAGTGCTTGCTTAACCTGTCTCTCAATTCCCCAGACTGTCAACCCGACAACACGCCCATAAGGAAGAATCCCCTCGGGATCAGTAGAAGCCACAGAAGAACTAAAGAGACGGGATAAGGCATCAGGCTTGGTGTTCTTATTACCCGGGCGATAAGAAATCACAAACTCGAAACGAGCGAAAAACAACGCCCAACGAACTTGACGTGCATTAAGTCGTTTGGCAGAACGGATGTACTCAAGGTTCTTACGGTCAGTCCAAACGACAAAAGGAACGGTCGCCCCCTCCAACCACTGTCGCCATTCGCCTAGGGCTAAGCGGATGGCGAGCAGTTCGCGGTTACCCACATCATAGTTGCGTTCCGATGGCGACAGGCGATGAGAAAAATAAGCGCAAGGATGAACCTTATCGTCAAACTGGAAGCGCTGGGATAGAATGGCTCCCACGCCCACCTCTGAAGCGTCAACCTCGACAATGAATTGTTTAGTGACGTCAGGAGTAACGAGGATAGGAGCGGACGTAAAACGCTTCTTGAGGAGATCAAAAGCTCCCTGGGCGGAACCGGACCACTTAAAGCACGTCTTGACAGAAGTAAGAGCTGTGAGAGGGGCAGCAACTTGACCGAAATTACGAATGAAACGCCGATAGAAATTAGCGAAACCTAGAAAGCGCTGCAACTCGACACGTGACCTTGGAACGGGCCAATCACTGACAGCCTGGACCTTAGCGGGATCCATCTGAATGCCTTCAGCGGAAATAACAGAACCGAGAAAAGTGACGGAGGAGACATGAAAGGCGCACTTCTCAGCCTTCACGTAGAGACAATTCACTAAAAGGCGCTGGAGTACACGTCGAACGTGCTGAACATGAATCTCGAGTGACGGTGAAAAAATCAGGATATCGTCAAGGTAGACAAAAACAAAGATGTTCAGCATGTCTCTCAGTACATCATTAACTAATGCCTGAAAATCAGCTGGAGCATTAGCGAGACCAAACGGCAGAACCCGGTACTCAAAATGCCCTAACGGAGTGTTAAACGCCGTTTTCCACTCGTCCCCCTCTCTGATGCGCACGAGATGGTAAGCATTACGAAGGTCCAACTTAGTAAAGAACCTGGCTCCCTGCAGAATCTCGAAGGCTGATGACATAAGGGGAAGTGGATAACGATTCTTAACCGTTATGTCATTCATCCCTCGATAATCCACGCAGGGGCGCAGAGTACCGTCTTTCTTCTTAACAAAAAATACCCCCGCCCCGGCAGGAGAGGAAGAAGGCACTACGGTGCCGGCGTCAAGAGAAACAGACAAATAATCCTCGAGAGCCTTACGTTCGGGAGCCGACAGAGAGTATAGTCTACCCCGAGGGGGAGTGGTCCCCGGAAGGAGATCAATACTACAATCATACGACCGGTGAGGAGGAAGGGAGTTGGCTCTGGACCGACTGAAGACCGTGCGCAGATCATGATATTCCTCCGGCACTCCTGTCAAATCACCAGGTTCCTCCTGAGAAGAGGGGACAGAAGAAACAGGAGGGATAGCAGACATTAAACACTTCACATGACAAGAAACGTTCCAGGATAGGATAGAATTACTAGACCAATTAATAGAAGGATTATGACATACTAGCCAGGGATGACCCAAAACAACAGGTGTAAAAGGTGAACGAAAAATCAAAAAGGAAATAGTCTCACTGTGGTTACCAGATACTGTGAGGGTTAAAGGTAGTGTCTCATATCTGATACTGGGGAGATGACTACCATCTAAGGCGAACATGGGCGTGGGCTTCCCTAACTGTCTGAGAGGAATGTCATGTTTCCGAGCCCATGCTTCGTCCATAAAACAACCCTCAGCCCCAGAGTCTATCAAGGCACTGCATGAAGCAGCCGAACCGGTCCAGCGTAGATGGACCGACATAGTAGTACAGGATCTTGATGGAGAGACCTGAGTAGTAGCGCTCACCAGTAGCCCTCAGCTTACTGATGAGCTCTGGCTTTTACTGGACATGAATTGACAAAATGTCCAGCAAATCCGCAATAGAGGCACAGCGGTTGGTGATCCTCCGTTCCCCTCCTTAGTCGAGATGCGAATACCTCCCAGCTGCATGGGCTCAGTCTCTGAGCCGGAGGAAGGAGATGGTTGTGATGCGGAGAGGGGAAATCCCGTTAACGCGAGCTCTCTTCCACGATGACGAAGATCTACCCGTCGTTCTATGCGGATGGCGAGTGCAATCAAAGAGTCCACACTGGAAGGAACCTCCCGGGAGAGAATCTCATCCTTAACCTCTGCGTGGAGTCCCTCCAGAAAACGAGCGAGCAGCGCCGGCTCGTTCCAGTCACTAGAGGCAGCAAGAGTGCGAAACTCTATAGAGTAATCCGTTATGGATCGATCACCTTGACATAGGGAAGCCAGGGCCCTAGAAGCCTCCCTACCAAAAACTGAACGATCAAAAACCCGTATCATCTCCTCTTTAAAGTTCAGGTAATTGTTAGAACAATCAGCCCTTGCCTCCCAGATAGCTAATATATAATAATAATAATAATAATAATAATATAATAATATATGCCATTTAGCAGACGCTTTTATCCAAAGCGACTTACAGTCATGTGTGCATACATTCTACGTATGGGTGGTCCCGGGGATCGAACACACTACCCTGGCGTTACAAGCGCCATGCTCTACCAGCTGAGCTACACAGGACCATGTGCCCCACTCTCGAGCCCGGCCAGTAAGGAGTGATATGACGTAAGCAACCCGAGCTCTCTCTCTTGAGTATGTGTTGGGTTGGAGAGAGAACACAATATCACACTGGGTGAGAAAGGAGCGGCACTCAGTGGGCTGCCCGGAGTAACAAGGTGGGTTATTAACCCTAGGTTCCGGAGACTCGGCAGACCAGGAAGTCGGCAGACCAGGAAGTAGCTGGTGGCACGAGACGAAGACTCTGGAACTGTCCAGAGAGGTCGGAAACCTGAGCGGCCAGGGTCTCAACGGCATGACGAGCAGCAGACAATTCCTGCTCGTGTCTGCCGAGCATAGCTCCCTGGATCTCGACGGCAGTGTTACGAGAATCCGTAGTCGCTGGGTCCATTCTTGGTCGGATCCTTCTGTTATGCAGGTGAATGAGGACCCAAAAGCGACTTAGCGAAAACAGAGTCTTTATTCCAGTAAAACTCAAGACTAAAACAAAACAGGAAAAAAAATTAAATCCACTCGTAGTAACGAGGACAGACTGGAGACTCGAGCATTGACTGCAGGTTGCTTCGGGAAGGCACCGACCGTAGCAGACTTAGACACCTGCTCACACGCAGCATCTGAAGGAGACAAGACACGACAGGGCGAGACAAGGACACAGCACAGCGAACATCATACAAGGATCCGACAAGGACAGAAGCGGAAAACAAGGGGAGAAATAGGGACTCTAATCAGAGGACAAAATAGGGGACAGGTGTGAAAAGACTAAATGAGTGAGTTAGGAGAATGAGGAACAGCTGGGAGCAGGAACGGAACGATAGAGAGAGGAGAGAGAGGGAGGGGGAGAGAGAGGGATAGAAAAAGGGAACGAACCTAATAAGACCAGCAGGGGGAAACGAACAGCAGGGAAAGCATAATGACAAGACAATATAAGACAAAACATGACAGTATGTGTGATGTTAGTTTAAATATGGACATCTTCTCTTATGCATATTCTTGATACCATTTGAAAGGAAACACTTTGAAGTTTGTGGAAATGTGAAATTAATGTAACACATTAGATCTGGTAAAAGATAATACAAACAAAAAAAACATGCGTTTTCTATTTTAATTGCCTGAGAAAGGCCATACTTTCAGATATGAGTCTAGGTGTAATTTAGATTTTGGCTAGGGCCATTCCCCACAGAAATGTCCGGAACTTGCAGGTGTCTTGGTGGAAGAGTGGGGTAACATCTCACAGCAAGAACT